>NC_092720.1:190727664-190824330 GCF_047496885.1 Scyliorhinus torazame
CTTCATTGCGACAATAAAGATTATATAAAAAAGTGATTGTATATGCTAATTTATTGTAATCAAATCTCAAAGAATAACTGTCTGTACCATAAATTAATCTGGGTGTTTTGGTGTCCAAATTGGAATGCAGAGAGCCCTCGCTCCAGCTTGTAAATAAAGACTAGTTTTTAAACTCCATCTGGTCTCTCATGAGAGTGAGGGTGAAGTACCCTACATCGCCATATTCAAAAAACATGCTCCTCTGGTGTCGCAACTGGTCCACCGCTGTCTTGTTGACAATAGCTCAAATTGTGTTTGCAACTTTTTCCTCCTTGCCAACAACAAGGATTGGGGCAAGTGAGTACTGGTGGTTCACCTCAAGAATGGAGTCCACCATCCTCTGCTGCTCCACCCTCGCTGTCTTCACCATGTGCATTTTGTAGGAGATAATCTACCAGCCTGAGGACTGCCTTAATGGCATCCCGCAGCGTAGATGGCGAGATTTGACTCACTTTCGAGATTTGACTCACTTTCATTAAATTTAAGATATTCCCCAATGGCGGTGGACATGCATTTACAAACCAATAACCAGCTGCAATCCCAGAACGGAGGAGACCTATCCAACACAATCGATCCGCGTGTGTACCTGATGCATGTGAGAAAAATCGTTATCACCTGGATGCAAAAAGCGACACAAATCTGCACCCCCCCCCCCCCCCCCCCCCCCCCCCCCCCCCCCCCAAACATCTGTTCCATGAAAAACAACAACAAAGCTCTGGCCACGCCTGATAGACTCAGAGATTTTGGCCTTGGGCCGATCCAGTTCAGAACACAATTTAAGTCCCCACCCTAAATAAGCTGATGCGATTCCAAATTGGGGAGGAGGTCAGCAAATAAGGACTATAATCCATATCGCCCCAGTTTGGAGCATACTCTTTCGTGGAGTGGCTGGACTCCAAAGGCTGCCGCTGGCATCATTTCTGCTGCTGAGCTCGAGAGGCCTCTGATTCCGTCGACGAACTTCTACTGTCCACCTTTTTTGGACATTTCACCTCTATAGGGCGGTCATCACATTAATTAGGTGGGATTTCAAAAGAAAATACCTCCTGAAACTAAGAGAAAAGAGCAGAAAGTGCAGTACACCTCGTGCAGACCCCTCCCCCTACATAACACCACCGGAAGTCAAGGATCATTTTGCAATAGGAGAGGGTTGTACAAAGCGAATTCCAGAGATTAGTGCTGAAGGCACAACCACAACGATTAAAATCAAGGATGCTCAGGAATGACTAGAATGAGATGAGCAGAGTTCCCGGAGGGTTGCTGGAGTTTACAGATATGGAGGAACGAGGGATTGGAGATAGTTTAAAAAAATGTTGAGAATTTAAAAACAAGGCCTTGCCTTGGGAGGGGGGGCCCTTGCGTGCGGAAGCTACAGCCTGGATTCCATCAGCAAGTCCCACTTACTTGTATACTTTGCTGATATTCACTGGCTCTGCATTCCTCAATGCATCAGCCTTCAAGTTTTCATAGTTGCCCACGAATCTCTCCAAAATCTCAATGTTCCCTTGTTGCACCCACACACTGGTCCACTGCTCGTATTAACACGCTAAGACACACTAACGATAGGCTCGTGATGGAATCCAGTGACCAGGCCCCTCAGTCCTGTCACTAAGACACACTACCGATAGGCTGCTGAGGAAATCCAGTGACCAGGTCCCTCAGTCCTGTCATTAAGCCAGGACGGCACGGCAGCGTGGTGGTGAGCACTGCTGCCTCACAGCGCCGAAAACCCTCTTTCAATCCGGCCCCGGGTCACTGTCGGTGTGGAGTTTGCACATTCTCCCCTTGTCTGCGTGGGTCTCAGCCCCACTACCCAAAGATGTGCAGGTGGATTGGCCAAGCTAAATTGCCCCTTAATTGGAAAAATATAATTGGGTACTTCAAACTTATTAGAAAAACGTTCTGTCACTAAGACACATCGACTATAGGCTGCTGAGGGAATCCTCAGGCCTCTCAGTCCCTGTCACGGTTTTTAAATATAATTTAAAGTGCCCCAATTTCTTTTCCAATCAAGAGATAATTTAGCAACCC
Organism: Scyliorhinus torazame; assembly: GCF_047496885.1. NCBI lineage: Eukaryota > Metazoa > Chordata > Chondrichthyes > Carcharhiniformes > Scyliorhinidae > Scyliorhinus > Scyliorhinus torazame. Next base: position 190,729,735 of record NC_092720.1, read on the forward strand.
CCTCCCCCCCCCAAACCCAAAGATGTGCAGGGTAGGTGGATTGGCCATGCTAAATTGCCCCTTAATTAGAAAACAATTATTGGGTACAGTAATTTTTTTTTTTTTAAATCTATGACACACGGAGTATAGGCTGATGAGTGAAGCAATCGATTGGAGCATTAGGAAAACCTATTACACATATTCTATGCAGGTTATAAATAATAACAAATAAAAGGCAGAAGCTTTAGCATGAAGACCAACGGTTTTCTTTTACATACAAGTGCCAAACTTTTATTTGAAACCTCAATAATGGGGCAGCTCTAGGCTGGCACAGCCATCCTGTGCTACACATGTACAAAAGTGAATTAAGTCCTGAGTGAATCAGGCACTGCTGCAGGTTGTAACTGAGTCAAGCTCTGTGGCGACTGCTCCTGGCTCCGGCCCCATAAACAACCGAGCTTTTAAAACGGTAACTTTCCCCGCTTGGTTATTTACACAAGGCCTGTGATTGGTCGCTGTGATCGCGGCATGAAGCCAAACCGGCCTGGTTATGGTGGGAGTGACCGTCGGTCACGGGCCTTCTCGGCTTGGCACTGAGCTGTCGCCGGCTGGAGTGTGGCAGATTCCTCACAGCGACGAGAATTATTCCAATTCCATCCGACCTGGGCGTCAAATGCAATCCCGGGAACGCCGATGGAACCGTATTCGAGATTGTGATTCACACGATATTCATCTGTACGTAACGAACACTCAGGAGCAGTGACACTAGTCAGCGGGTGAGGTGGAACTGCCCTGAGAGAGGGGGGGGGTGGGGGATGCCAAGGCTGACACGCAAACGGCTCACGTTTGATCCCCGCGGACCGCCGTTGCTGCCCTCAACCCAGCTCCTCCCGGGCCTTCCCCACCTTCTTGGGCATCTTCTTGCTTGCCGCGTCCTGCAGCTCTTTAGACTTGTAGTAGTGTGGGGCCACCTCCAACAGCCATCCACTGTCGATCTCGATCACCTGGGACAGAAGGGCAGGTTTGAGATGGGGCAGCACAGAGTTTAAAGGTACCCGCCACAGAGATCGAGAAGGTGGTACACTCGGTGAGGGGGTGGATGCGGTTGGGGAGAAGGGGAAACAGACTCATTACAAAACCGTAACGGCGGCAAGACCATCATCAGGCCCCATCAATAGGATGAGAAACCCAATCCCATTCGCAAGTTTGCTATCTGACAGGGTGCCAGCCCTGGACTGGGTGGGTGACGCAGTATTCCCAAACTGAGCGCTACCCGACAGGGTCGATGATGCAGTATTCCCAAACTGAGCACTACCTGACACAGATGCCAGGCCCGGGCAGCGCAAACCTCTTGGACTGAGTCAGAATGCTGTGGGTTCAGGATCCCCTGCTGTGGAAGTGGAAATATAAAAGCCTGGCCGACGCTCCCAGTGCGGTGCTGAGGGATTGCTGCACTGCCAGTACTTCTGCCTTTGCGGAAGAGACGTTAAACAGAGAGCCCTTCCTGCCCTCTCAGGGTGGCTGTAAAATACCCCAATCTGGCCACTCCTTTGAAGAGGATTGGAGTGATTTCTCTCGGGGCCATTAATTCTGCCACGACCAATGTCTTAAAAGGCAGATGTGCTGCTGCGTGATGGCGACATGTTTACTTTTGGTGTGAGTGAGAGTATAAACAGAGGATGGTTTTGATCCATCGACTTCTGGGTTATGGGCCCAGCACGCTTCCGCTGCGCCATTCTACTCCCCCAATGTCTTAAAAAACATGTATTTTCTGTCTGGCTGTTGCAGGAACATGAAGAAATAGGAGCAGGAGTAGGCCATTTTCCCCTTTTAGTCTGCTCCGTCCATCAATAGGATCATGGCTGGTCTGATTGTGGCACCAATTCCACTTTGCTGTCTGTCCCCCACCCCCCAAACCCTTGATCCCCTTTTCAATCAAAAATCTGTAACTCAGCCTTGAATATATTCAATAACCCGGCACTGCTCTCTGGGGGAGAGAATCCATAGACTAACCACCCTCAGAGACAACATTCCCCCTCCCCTCCATCTTAATTAGGAGATGCCTTATTTTGAAACTGTCTCCCCCCCCCTCCCCACAACCCCCTTCATCCTTCTCTGCATTTATGTGGTTGCCTCGGTAGGTGTGGGGGTGGGCGAGGAATGACAGGCCCAGCTGGTGATGCCCTCCAAAGGTGAATAGTTGCCACCTCTCAATGTGCTGGGTTTGCACCGGGCTACTTAGGATGAGATACAGAGTCAGCTGCACTCCTACGGTGGGGGTGGGTAAACATAGAGAGAGAGCGGGAGAGCGGGAGTGTGAGAGAGAGCGGGAGTGTGAGAGAGAGCGGGAGTGTGAGAGGGAGCGGGTGAGAGAGGGAGCGGGTGAGAGAGGGAGCGGGTGAGAGAGGGAGCGGGTGAGAGAGGGAGCGGGTGAGAGAGGGAGCGGGTGAGAGAGGGAGCGGGTGAGAGAGGGAGCGGGTGAGAGAGGGAGCGGGTGAGAGAGGGAGCGGGTGAGAGAGGGAGCGGGTGAGAGAGGGAGCGGGTGAGAGAGGGAGCGGGTGAGAGAGGGAGCGGGTGAGAGAGGGAGCGGGTGAGAGAGGGAGCGAAAGGGACCGGGAGCGAAAGGGACCGGGAGCGAAAGGGACCGGGAGCGAAAGGGACCGGGAGCGAAAGGGACCGGGAGCGAAAGGGACGGGAGCGAAAGGGACCGGGAGCGAAAGGGACCGGGAGCGAAAGGGACCGAGAGAGAGAGGGACCGAGAGAGAGAGGGACCGAGAGAGAGAGGGACCGAGAGAGAGAGGGGCCGAGGGAGAGAGGGGCCGAGGGAGAGAGGGACCGAGAGAGAGAGGGACCGAGAGAGAGGGAGAGAGCGAGTGTGTGTGGAGATGGAGAAGAGAGGGAGGGGGAAACTTACCTGTCTCATAAACTCCTTCGTGGTGAAGACAAGCTCGTGGTAGATGAGCCACCGGGGCTGTTCTTCGAACAGGCTGCTGTTTGGGTGAATATAGACCGCCTGCTGGTGCTTGACTGTCTTGTAGCCGGTGCGGGTGAGCCGGGCCGTGTGGTAGAAGAAACCGGCAGTGATGGACTTGAGGCAAAGGGGAGAAGAGTGTACGTGAGAACACTGCGTGAACTTCCAAATCCCACAAAGACACATTGTCCTCCAAAACTGGGTGCCATCACTGGGAGCCCACTGCGCAGATCAGCTAATTTTAAGGGTCAGCTCACCTAACTTCTCCTTGTCCATGAGTGTTTATTGAACTCAACATCAGACAGTGGTGAGATTCTACAGCACAGAAAGAGGCCATTCGGCCCCTACATACTTGAACTGCTCTAAGGTGTTTGCACAGAGAAACTTTATTTATAAGTGGTCTTTGAACTACATTGGGTTGCTTAATTGGAATATGTATAAATATAATTGCAGGTGTAGGGAGTAAGTTAAACTTTTTCCTTTTAATTTAGAACTGTTAAATGTAAATTCTGTTACTTTGTTGAAAATGTGATTTGTTCAGTGTTTAAATTAAAGTTTGTTTCAATATAAAAGATACTTATTAGTCAGTGTTATCACTCCTGTGGCGAAGTATCCTTTCCTCATCGTTTTACAAATTGCAAATTCTTGTCTAGAATCTTAACAACGGCCTTTTAGTGGATCTATCCAATCAGCCTCACTAATTGAGCGTCTTGAACGGCTGAATAGTCTCTTTTACTCTCACGTTCTAGACTCTACCCCCCCCAACTCTGATCATAGCTGCTGCGCTAGCCCAGCTACTTACAGCGAGGTCCTGAGGTCCAGTGAGCCACAGCTTCTAATCCACACACTTACCTTGCGGATAAGGACGTTATCGCCAGCAGACGATTTCATCTCCACCTCAATCCTCTCCATCAGACCTTCGAGCTGCTCACGGACATCCCGGGCTCTCCGCATGGAACGAAACTGAATGAAGTTCTCGTAACACCACTGTGTTGAATAGGCGCTTTCAACCCACTTCAGTGTGGGGGTGAAGGGGGGGGGGGGGAGAAGAAAGGGAATGAAAGGTTTACACAACCCCAGAATATAAACAGACTTACACAGTCCCCAAAAGCAGGGAGTTAGACAGACCCTGAATACCAAGTGCGAGGTCTTGCACTTTGGAAAAAAGAATAGAGGCATGGACTATTTTCTAAACTGTGACAAAACTCTTAATGCTGAAGTGCAAAGGGACTTGGGAGTCCTAGTCCAGGATTCTCTAAAGGTAAACTTGCAGGTTGAGTCCGTAATTAAGAAAGCAAATGCAATTTGTCATTTATCTCAAGAGGCTTGGAATATAAAAGCAGGGATGTACTTCTGAAGCTTTATAAAGCACTAGTTAGGCCCCATTTAAATACGGTGAGCAATTTTGGGCCCCACACCTCAGGAAGGACATACTGGCACTGGAGCAGGTCCAGCGGAGATTCACACGGATGATCCCAGGAATGGTAGGCCTAACATACGATGAACGTCTGAGTATCCTGGGATTATATTCATTGGAGTTTAGGAGGTTGAGGGGAGATCTAATAGAAACTTACAAGATAATGAATGGCTTAGATAGGGTGGATGTAGGGAAGTTGTTTCCATTAGCAGGGGAGACTAGGATCCGGGGGCACAGCCTTAGAATAAAAGGGAGACACTTTAGAACAGAGATGAGGAGAAATATCTTCAGCCAAAGAGTGGTGGGTCTGTGGAATTCATTGCCACAGAGGGCGGTGGAGGCCGGGACGTTGAGTGTCTTTAAGACAGAAGTTGATAGAGACTTCCGGTTGCGGCGATGCCTTGCTAGCCGCACGTTTCGGCAGGTCCAGCTCCGACGGACCTTCGGGCTCTTTTAACAGCCCCAACGGGAAATTTTTGGGCGACGCAACCCGGTGTGGGGTGAGTGAGTAGGGAGTCCCCCCCCCCCCAACGAAGGAGGAAAATATCGGCGGCGGCGGCTGCAGCGCGAGGAATCGTCGACGAAAGGGACAGAAAGGGAGAAGACACAAGATGGCGGCGGAGAAAGCTCAGGCGACATGGGGGCCCGAGCAAGACGAATTTTTGAGATGGTGTGTGGAGCTACTAAAGAGGGAGGTGCTGACCCCGATGCTACAGGCAATTGAGGGGCTCAAGGAGGCACAAAGGACCCAGGGGACAGAGCTCCGCGTGGTGGAGCAGAAGGTGACGGATAATGAGGACGAGATCCTGGGCCTGGCGGTCAAAACACAGACGCACGAGGCACTCTATAAAAAGTGTATTGAAAGGATCAAGGCCCTAGAAAACAGAGCGCGAAGGAAGAACCTTCGGATACTGGGTCTCCCTGAGGGAGTGGAAGGAGCGGACTGTGGAGCTTATGTAAGTACGATGCTGAGCTCATTGATGGGTGCTGAGGCCCCTGCGGGCCCCTTGGAGGTGGAGTGGGCACATCGGATCCCGGCGAGAAGACCAAAAGCGGGAGAACCACCCAAGGCGACAATCGTGCGATTTCACCGCCTTAAAGATAGAGAAGAGGTCCTGAGATGGGCTAAAAAGGTGCGGAGTAGCAGATGGGAGAATGCAGTGGTACGGGTGTACCAGGATTGGAATGCGGAGGTGGTGAGAAGGAGGGCGAGTTTTAACCGAGCCAAGGAGGTGTTACACAAAAAGGTGAAGTTCGGGATGCTGCAGCCGGCACGACTTTGGGTCACGTACCAGGAGAGACACCATTATTTCGATACGGCGGAAGAAGCATGGACCATTATTAAAGAGGAGAAATTGGATCGGAACTGAGGGACTGATACTGTAGGGAAGGTTATTGTTATTGTTATGGTTGATGTAAATAGAGAAGTAAATTGGGATGGGGGAGACACGAGGAAATGTGGGCGCCGGTGAGGGGGGGAAAGAAGGGACATAGGCGGAGAATGAGGAATGGGAGGGGGAGAGGAAAGGGAGCTGCGCCACAAGAGGCGGGTCAGATAAAGGGATGTTCCCGCGCCAGAAAGATTATGGCGGGAAGACAGGCGCAAGGCGGATGGGAGTTCCCCACACGGGGGGGTCAAGGAGTGAACAGGAGTAGCCGGGGTCAGTTGACCAAGTACTTGGGGTTACTTGCGGAAGTAATATGGGGGGAGCAATCACGCGAGAAAGGGATCTAGCGGGGGGGGGGGGGGGGGGGGGGGGGGAGACAACTGGGTTGCTGCTGCGGAAATCAAAAAGGAAGTGGCTAAAGAGTGGGTGGACGGGGATGGAATGCGATGCCTGGGGAGCAAGTGGGAGCGCGGAGGCGGGATATGGGACTGGCCTAGAGAAGGTGATGGCTAGTCGACACGGGAGGGGGGCAGGTAGCCCCCTAGTGAGGCTGATCACGTGGAACGTGAGAGGCCTGAGCGGACCGATTAAAAGGGCCCGAGTGCTCGCGCATTTGAAAGGACTAAGGGCAGACGTGGCTATGCTCCAAGAGACGCACCTGAAGGTGGCGGACCAAGTTAGGTTAAGGAAAGGATGGGTGGGACAGGTGTTCCACTCAGGACTAGATGCAAAGAATAGAGGGGTGGCCATATTGGTGGGGAAACGGGTAGCATTTGAAGCAAAGAACATCGTAGCAGATAGCGGAGGTAGATATGTAATGGTGAGTGGCAGGCTGGAGGGAATGGAGGTCGTGTTGGTTAATGTATATGCCCCGAATTGGGACGATGCGGGATTTATGAGACGGATGCTGGGTCGTATACCGGACCTGGAGGTAGGAAACTTGATATTGGGAGGGAACTTCAATACCGTGCTGGACCCGGGGCTAGATAGATCCAGCTCAAAGACCGGAAGAAGGCCGGCAGCGGCCAAGGTGCTCAAGGAGTTTATGGACCAAATGGGGGGAGTGGATCCATGGCGATTTCTTAGACCGAGGGCCAGGGAGTTCTCCTTCTTCTCCCATGTCCATAAAGTGTACTCCCGGATAGATTTTTTTGTTTTGGGAAGGTCGTTGATCTCAAGGGTGGAAGAAGCTGAGTATTCAGCCATAGCGGTTTCGGACCATGCCCCACACTGGGTGGACCTGGAACTAGGAGAGGAAAGGGAGCAGAGAGCACTCTGGCGATTAGATGTGGGATTGATGGCGGACGAGGGAGTGTGTGGAAGAGTGCGGGGGTGTATTGAGAGATACCTGGAGGTCAATGACGATGGGGAGGTCCGTGTGGGAGTGGTATGGGAAGCACTAAAAGCGGTGGTCAGAGGAGAGCTGATCTCCATTGGGGCCCACAAAGGGAAAACAGACGCCAAGGAAAGGGAAAGATTACTAGGGGAGATTTTAAGGGTGGATAGGGAATTTGCAGAGACCCCGGAGGAGGGACTGTACAGGGAGAGGAGACGACTCCAGACGGAGTTTGACCTCCTGACCACCAGAAAGGCGGAGGTGCTGTGGAGGAAGGCACAGGGGAGGAGGTATGAATATGGGGAAAAGGCTAGTCGCCTGCTGGCTCATCAGTTGCGAAAGAGGACAGCGGCGAGGGAGGTAGGGGGAATTAGAGACGAAAAGGGAGCCACGGTGCGAAGAGCAGGGAAGATAAATGAGGTGTTCAAGACCTTTTATGAGGGACTGTATAGGTCCCAACCCCCAGAGGGAGAGGAGGGGATGCGGCAGTTCCTGGATCAATTGAGGTTCCCGAGGGTGGAGGAGCAGGAGGTGGAAGGCCTGGGGCACTGATTGGGGTGGACGAGGTTATTAAGGGGCTGGGGAACATGCAAGCAGGGAAGGCTCCGGGACCAGACGGGTTCCCGGTGGAATTTTATAGAAAATATGTGGGCTTGTTGGCCCCGTTGTTGGTGAGGACGTTCAATGAGGCCAGGGAAGGAGGGACTTTACCCCCAACAATGTCGGAGGCGACGATATCGCTAATTTTGAAAAGGGATAAAGATCCGTTGCAGTGCGGGTCCTATAGACCTATTTCATTATTGAATGTGGACGCCAAATTGCTGGCAAAGGTACTGGCATCGAGGATAGAGGACTGTGTCCCGGGGGTGGTGCACGAAGACCAGACAGGGTTCATAAAAGGGAGACAACTGAATGTTAACGTGCGACGACTATTAGGGGTGATAATGATGCCCCCAGTGGAGGGGGAGGCAGAGATAGTGGCGGCAATGGATGCAGAGAAGGCATTTGATAGGGTGGAGTGGGAGTATTTATGGGAGGTGTCAAGGAGGTTTGGGTTCGGGAACGGGTTTATTAGCTGGGTCAAGCTTCTTTATGGGGCCCCAACGGCAAGTGTAGTCATGGGTCGGCAAAGATCGGAGTATTTCCGATTATATAGGGGAACAAGACAGGGATGCCCGCTGTCTCCACTGTTGTTCGCGTTGGCAATTGAACCTCTGGCCATGGCGTTGAGAGACTCCAGGAAATGGAGAGGGGTGATTAGAGGGGGAGAAGAACACCGAGTCTCGCTATACGCGGATGACCTACTGTTGTATGTGTCGGACCCAGCCGGGGGGGGGGGGGGGGGTGATAGAGGTTATGCGGATGTTGAGGGAGTTCGGAGATTTCTCGGGATATAGGCTCAACATGGGGAAGAGTGAACTATTTGTGATACACCCAGGGGACCAGAGTAGAGAGATAGAAGGCCTGCCTCTAAGGAAAGTGGAAAGAAACTTCCGATACCTGGGGATTCAGATCGCTAGGAGCTGGGGAACCTTGCACAGACTTAATCTGACACGATTGGTAGAACAAATGGAGGAGGACTTCAAGAGGTGGGACATGCAGCCTCTGTCGTTGGCGGGCAGAGTGCAGGCAATTAAGATGATGGTCCTCCCGAGGTTCTTATTTGTATTTCAATGTCTCCCTATACTAATCACCAAGACCTTTTTCAAAAAAATAGACAGGAGCATCACGAGCTTCGTGTGGGCAGGGAAAGTCCCGAGGGTAAGGAGGGGGTTCCTACAACGTAGCAGGGACAGAGGAGGATTGGCACTACCGAATTTGGGCGACTATTATTGGGCCGCCAATGTGGCGATGATTCGTAAATGGATGATGGAGGGAGAGGGAGCGGCATGGAAAAGACTGGAGAGAAAGTCCTGTAAAGGGACGAGCTTAGAGGCGCTGGTGGCGGCGCCGCTACCGTTCTCACCAAAAAGGTTTACCACGAACTCGGTGGTGGCAGCAACATTGAATATCTGGGGACAATGGAGGCGACAGAGAGGTGTGCGGGGAGCCCTGGTGGGGTCCCCAATCAGGAACAACCATAGGTTTGCCCCAGGAAGAATGGATGGAGGATTTCAGAGCGGACACCAGTTGGGAATTAGGAGGGTGGGAGATTTATTTATAGATGGGACGTTTGCGAGCTTGGGAGCATTGGAGGAAAAGTATAAGTTGCCCCAGGGAAACTTCCTTAGATATATGCAGGTGAGGGCGTTCACTAGACAACAGGTGAGGGAATTTCCACTGCTCCCGGTACAGGGGATTCAGGACAGAGTGCTTTCGGGGGTGTGGGTCGCAGAGGGCAAGGTGTCAGAGATATACCGAGAGATGAGGGAAGAGGGGGAGGAGTTGGTGGGCGAACTAAAAGGAAAGTGGGAAGAGGAGCTAGGGGAGGAGATAGAGGAGGGTATGTGGGCTGATGCCCTAAGCAGGGTAAATTCCTCTTCCTCATGCGCCAGGCTTAGCCTGATTCAATTTAAGGTGCTACATAGAGCACACATGACGGGAGCAAGACTGAGCAGGTTCTTTGGAGTGGAGGACAAGTGTGGGAGGTGCGGCGGAAGCCCGGCTAACCACGCACATATGTTTTGGTCGTGCCCGGCACTGGAGGGGTATTGGAAGGGAGTGACGGGAGTGATTTCTAAGGTGGTGAAGGCCCAGGTCAAACCAGGCTGGGGGCTAGCTCTATTTGGAGTTGCGGATGAGCCGGGAGTGCAGGAGGCGAAAGAGGCCGACGTTGTGGCCTTTGCGTCCCTAGTAGCCCGGCGCAGGATTCTACTCATGTGGAAGGAGGCGAAACCCCCCGGACTGGAGGCCTGGGTAAACGATATGGCAGGGTTCATAAAACTGGAGCGGATAAAGTTTGCCCTGAGAGGATCGGCTCAAGGGTTCACCAGGCGGTGGCAGCCATTCCTCGACTACCTAGAGGAACGTTAGAGGGAAGACAGATGACCAGCAGCAGCAGCCCGGGGGGGGGGGGGGGGGGGGCGGAAGTTTTAGTTTATGTTAAATGATTAGATTACCATGTTGATTAGCCATTTGTTTATTGTTAAACTTTCTTTACTGTTATGTTTGTTCTGTAAGGGGAAAAAAATTTTGATCGAAAAAAATTCAATAAAACATATTTTTTTTTAAAAGACAGAAGTTGATGAATTCTTGATTTCTCGAGGAATTAAGGGCTATGGAGAGAGAGCGGGTAAATGGAGTTGAAATCAGCCATGATTGAATGGTGGAGTGGACTCGATGAGCCGAATGGCTTTACTTCCGCTCCTATGTCTTATGGTCTTAATACCAAGGGTCACACAATCCCATAGCACAGGGAGAGTTACACAGTCCAATAATACAGAGAGTGTTACAGTCCCATGAACAATGAGTTACACAGTTCCTGAATACAGAGTTACACGGTCCTGAATACAGAGAGAGTTACACAGTTTCTGAATACAGGGAGAATTACACAGTCCCTGAATACAGAGAGTTACACAGTCCCTGAATGCAGAGAGTGTTACAGTCCTGAATGCAGACAGTTACACAGCTCCTGGATACAGGGAGAATTACACAGTCCCTGAATGCAGAGAGTTACACAGTCCCTGAATAGTGTTACACAGTCTCTGAATAGTGTTACACAGTCCCTGAATAGTGCTACACAGTCCCTGAATAGTGTTACACAGTCCCTGAATAGTGTTACACAGCTCCTGAATACAGAGTGTTACACAGCCCCTGAATAGAGAGAGTTACACAGCTCCTGAATACAGGGAGAATTACACAGTCCCTGAATACAGAGAGTTACAGAGTCCCTGAATACAGGGAGAGTTACACAGTCCCTGAATGCAGAGAGAGTTACACAGTCCCTGAATACAGAGAGTTACACAGCTCCTGAATACAGAGATAATTACACAGTCCCTGAATGCAGAGAGAGTTACACAGTCCCTGAATGCAGAGAGAGTTACACAGTCCCTGAATGCAGAGAGTTACACAGTCCCTGAATACAGGGAGTGTTACACAGTCCCTGAATGAATAGAGAGTCACACAGTCCTGAATACAGAGAGTTACACAGTCCCTGAATACAGGGAGTTACACAGTCCCTGAATAGTGTGTTACACAGTCCCTGAATACAGGGAGAGTTACACAGTCCCTGAATACAGAGTGTTACACAGTCCCTGAATACAGAGTGTTACACAGTCCCTGAATACAGAATGTTACACAGTCCCTGAATACAGAATGTTACACAGTCCCTGAATACAGAGAATTACACAGTCCCTGAATGCAGAGGGAGTTACACAGTTCCTGAATACAGAGTGTTACACCGTCCCCGAATACAGAGTTACGCAGTCCCTCAATGCAGAGAGTTACGCAGTCCCTGAATACAGAGTGTTACACAGTCCCTGAATACAGAGAATTACACAGTCCCTGAATGCAGAGAGAGTTACACAGTCCCTGAATGAAGAGAGAGTCACACAGTCCTGAATACAGGGAGTTACACAGTCCCTGAATACAGAGTGTTACACAGTTCCTGAATATAGGGAGTTACACGGTCCCTGAATGCAGAGTTACACAGTCCCTGAATACAGGGAGAGTTACACAGTCCCTGAAAACAGGGAGAGTTACACAGTCCCTGAAAACAGGGAGAGTTACACAGTCCCTGAAAACAGGGAGAGTTACACAGTCCCTGAAAACTGGGAGAGTTACACAGTCCCTGAAAACTGGGAGAGTTACACAGTCCCTGAAAACAGGGAGTTACACAGTCCCTGAAAACAGGGCGTTACACAGTCCCTGAAAACAGGGAGTTACACAGTCCCTGAAAACAGGGCGTTACACAGTCCTGAATGAAGAGAGAGTCACACAGTCCTGAATGCAGAGTGTTACAGTCCCTGAATACAGAGTGTTACACAGTCCCTGAGTACAGAGTGTTACACAGTCCGAGTACAGAGGGAGCTACACAGTTCCTGAATACAGAGTGTTACACAGTCCCTGAATACAGAGAGTTACACAGTCCCTGAATGCAGAGAGTTACACAGTCCCTGAATGCAGAGAGAGTTACACAGTCCCTGAATGCAGAGAGCGTTACAGTCCCTGAATGCAGAGAGAGTTACACAGTCCCTGAATGCAGAGAGTTACACAGTCCCCGAATACAGAGAGTGTTACACAGTCCCCGAATACAGTGTTACACAGTCCCCGAATACAGAGTTACGCAGTCCCTGAATACAGAGTTACGCAGTCCCTGAATACAGAGTTACGCAGTCCCTGAATGCAGAGAGTTACACAGTCGAGTTACACAGTCCCTGAATGCAGAGTTACACAGTCCCTGAATGCAGAGAGTTACACAGTCCCGGAATGCAGAGTTACACAGTCCCTGAATGCAGAGTTACACAGTCCCTGAATGCAGAGAGTTACACAGTCCCTGAATGCAGAGTTACACAGTCCCTGAATGCAGAGAGTTACACAGTCCCTGAATACAGAGAGAGTTACACAGTCCCTGAATACAGAGAGAGTTACACAGTCCCTGAATGCAGAGAGAGTTACACAGTCCCTGAATGAAGAGAGTCACACAGTCCTGAATACAGGGAGTTACACAGTCCCTGAATACAGAGTGTTACACAGTTCCTGAATATAGGGAGTTACACGGTCCCTGAATGCAGAGAGTTACACAGTCCCTGAATACAGGGAGAGTTACACAGTCCCTGAAAACAGGGAGAGTTACACAGTCCCTGAAAACAGGGAGAGTTACACAGTCCCTGAAAACAGGGAGAGTTACACAGTCCCTGAAAACAGGGAGAGTTACACAGTCCCTGAAAACAGGGAGTTACACAGTCCCTGAAAACAGGGAGTTACACAGTCCCTGAAAACAGGGAGTTACACAGTCCCTGAAAACAGGGAGTTACACAGTCCCTGAAAACAGGGAGTTACACAGTCCTGAATGAAGAGAGAGTCACACAGTCCTGAATGCAGAGTGTTACAGTCCCTGAATACAGAGTGTTACACAGTCCCTGAGTACAGAGTGTTACACAGTCCCTGAATGCAGAGGGAGTTACACAGTTCCTGAATACAGAGTGTTACACAGTCCCTGAATACAGAGAGTTACGCAGTCCCTGAATGCAGAGAGTTACACAGTCCCTGAATGCAGAGAGTTACACAGTCCCTGAATGCAGAGAGTTACACAGTCCCTGAATGCAGAGAGTTACACAGTCCCTGAATACAGAGAGAGTTACACAGTCCCTGAATGCAGAGAGAGTTACACAGTCCCTGAATGAAGAGAGAGTCACACAGTCCTGAATACAGGGAGTTACACAGTCCCTGAATACAGAGTGTTACACAGTTCCTGAATATAGGGAGTTACACGGTCCCTGAATGCAGAGAGTTACACAGTCCCTGAATACAGGGAGAGTTACACAGTCCCTGAAAACAGGGAGAGTTACACAGTCCCTGAAAACAGGGAGAGTTACACAGTCCCTGAAAACAGGGAGAGTTACACAGTCCCTGAAAACAGGGAGTTACACAGTCCTGAATGAAGAGAGTCACACAGTCCTGAATGCAGAGTGTTACAGTCCCGGAATACAGAGTGTTACACAGTCCCTGAGTACAGAGTGTTACACAGTCCCTGAATGCAGAGGGAGTTACACAGTTCCTGAATACAGAGTGTTACACAGTCCCTGAATACAGAGAGTTACGCAGTCCCTGAATGCAGAGAGTTACACAGTCCCTGAATGCAGAGAGTTACACAGTCCCTGAATGCAGAGAGTTACACAGTCCCTGAATGCAGAGATCGTTACAGTCCCTGAATGCAGAGAGAGTTACACAGTCCCTGAATGCAGAGAGTTAGAGTCCCCGAATACAGAGAGTGTTACACAGTCCCCGAATACAGTGTTACACAGTCCCCGAATACAGAGTTACGCAGTCCCTGAATACAGAGTTACGCAGTCCCTGAATGCAGAGAGTTACACAGTCGAGTTACACAGTCCCTGAATGCAGAGTTACACAGTCGAGTTACACAGTCCCTGAATGCAGAGTTACACAGTCCCTGAATGCAGAGAGTTACACAGTCCCGGAATGCAGAGTTACACAGTCCCTGAATGCAGAGTTACACAGTCCCTGAATGCAGAGAGTTACACAGTCCCTGAATGCAGAGAGTTACACAGTCCCTGAATGCAGAGAGTTACACGGTCCCTGAATACAGAGAGAGTTACACAGTCCCTGAATACAGAGAGAGTTACACAGTCCCTGAATGCAGAGAGAGTTACACAGTCCCTGAATGCCGTAGCCACTTAAATTGGCCAACTCCCGATTCAAAATGGCGAACGGCAAAGGCTGATGGGAAAGTCAGCCAACAAGACAAAAACCAGCAGCTGCAGGTTTGCTGTGTATTTACCTCTGCAAAAACCAGACAACATCGATACCAGCGACCATCAGCATAACAAAGTGAACAGCCATCTGCATACTGATGAGCAATCCCCGGGAACAATAAGTAACATTTTGACACACAAAGCAAAGCCAGACTCCTCGGTGCCAGCAGGAGCCTACACAAAAGGAGGTGAACGAGTACCTCAAGACCGCCCATCGATCAGGGAACCACTCCAGTATTGGAGAAAATCGAACCAAGCAATTGGGACAAAGTCCAATCACTTGGGACCAGGTACAGGGTCCGCCCGAAAGGCGGACTATAAGAGTCAAGCACCAAGTTTAAATCGCTTTCTTCTCTCTTCACCTCTGCGTCCTGCCCGGGTCACCCAGCAACACAAACCAACATTGACTGTGACCGTTGCAGTGAAGACCGACAATCGTAAGTCTTAATTCAACGCTCGCTACGAGATAGGCGCTCCTAGCTACCAATCCGTACCAACTTCGAATCCCGCAGACTCAGAACCTGAACGAAAGGCCATTTGTTCCCCTGACCTGGTGGGCCAGTCCAAAGTTAAGTATAGGCCTGTTAGTTGTAGAAGTAGCTTAGACGTAGAAGTTGTGCATGAGTAGCGATTACTGTGTATAATAAATGTGCTTTGATTTAAATCTTACTAATCGGTGTATTGGGTTATTGATCATTACTCGGACTTGAACCTCGTGGCGGTATCGTAAAGATACCTGGCGACTCGAGAGCAAAGGTAATAAAACAGAGCAATTGAACCAAGGAGAAAATCAGCAACAATAGAGTTACACAGTCCCTGAATGCAGAGAGAGTTGCACAGCTCCTGAATACAGAGTGTTACACAGTCCCTGAATGCAGAGAGTTAAAAGTCCCTGAATACAGAGAGTGTTACACAGTCCCCGAGTACAGAGTGTTACACAGTCCCTGAATACAGAGTGTTACACAGTCCCTAAATACAGAGTGTTACACAGTCCCTGAATACAGAGAGAGTTACACAGTCCCTGAATACAGAGAGAGTTACACAGTCCCTGAATACAGAGAGCGTTACAAAGTCCAACAGGCCTTTAACCTGGTGTTGTAAGACTTCGTACTGTGCTCACCCCAGTCCAACGCCGGCATCTCCACATCACAGAGAGTGTTACACAGTCCCTGAATACAGAGAGTGTTACACAGTCCCTGAATACAGAGAGTGTTACACAGTCCCTGAATACAGAGAGAGTTACACAGTCCCTGAATACAGAGAGAGTTACACAGTCCCCGAATACAGAGAGTGTTACACAGTCCCTGAATACGGAGAGAGTTAAACAGCTCCTGAATACAGGGTGATTCACACAGTACTGACAGTTGGTTGCTCCATCACCTGTGTATAGACATTTAGCAGCACCATGTGGTCCCCACCCGGCAGGAAGAAGTTCATGCGAGCGTTGTCCGCATGCACCACCTTGTCTTTGGGCCGGTAGAAAATGGCATTGTTGACCGACAGCATGGCTGCAATGGTTAGGATCTCCTCTGAGCATTGGTACCTGTGGATAGAGCAGAGTGGCAATGAGTGCTTGGGAATCTGTGGCAAGTCTCTTCACATGGTTGGTGTGTGTGTGTGTGTGTGTGTGTGTGTCCTCCCCGGTTAACATTCAGCAGCAGAAGCTCGAGCAGATCTTGTTCACCTTTTGGGTTGGTTTTCTCTCTCATTAATTCCATATGGTTGTAATGGGAGTGGTAGTCTTAAAGATTGAGACCAGTCAGCTAATGGAGAAGAATATAAGTGCATTGGAATCGGTTCAGTGAGGTTCTCCCAGACTAATGCCTGCAATGGGTGGGTAGTCTAATGAAGACCGTTTGGATAGGCTAGGTTTGTATCCACTAGAGTTTAGAAGAGGCGACTTGATCGAAACAGTTTAGATCCGGAGGGATATTGACAGGGTGGACGTGGAGACGATGTTTCCTCTTGTCGGAGAATCTAGACGGTGATCACTGTTTAAACATAAGGGGGTGCCCACTTAAGATGGAGATGAGACAAAATCTTTTCATTCAGAGGATCATGAGTCTCTGGAACTCTCTTCCTCAAAATGGCGGTGTAAGCAGAGTATTTGAATATTTCTAAGGCACAGGTAGATAGATCGTTGGGAAGCAAGAAGGGGTAACAGATTATTGGAGGTAGGCGGAGTGTAGGTTCAAAGTTTTTTTTTAGTAAACTTAGAGAGTACCCAATTATTTCTTCTAATCAAGGGTCAAATTATTGTGGCCAATTCATCTAACCTTTTTGGGTTGTGGGGTGAGGCCCACGCAAACAAGGAGAGAATGTGCAAACTCCACACTGACAGTGACCCGGGCCCAGGGTCGAACCTGGGTTCTCGGTGCCGTGAGGCAGCAGTGCTATACCTGTGCCACCTTCAAAGTTAGTTTAAGATCAGCCATGGTCTTATTAAATGGCAAAGCAATTTGAATGGTCTGCCTCCTGCTCCCTGTGCATAAGTATGTATAATCAGTTTTAGCTGTTGGCTGCCGGATAAACACTGCTCCGGACAACTCCACCTCTTGCTGGATTAGTGTCCTGGGGTCTTTTGGGCCCATATGAGTGGGCAAACAAAGTCTCCCATAAATGCCTCACCCTAAAGACAGTGCAGCGCTCCTTCAGTACTGCGCTGGGGTATCAGCCAAGACTCTGGTGCCCGAAGTCTCTCGAGCCGGGGGCGGGGCCTGGACCCAATGAGATGCTGGGTCCAGAGGCAAGAGGACAGTATGAGCCACTGTAGGACTCAGAACAACAGACTCCTGATCACAAGCCTAAGTGGGATAAGCTGTGATGGGTTCGAGAAATCTAATCAATGTTCAGAACTGAGATACAGTGGCTGTGGAGGTGATGTTATTCAGGTATTTATAACATATATAACGTTAATAAATATCACAAAGAATTGGTCTCCAAGGAGGGAAGTGGAGTGAGTCTTTCAACTATGTGAGTCAGGAGCAAAGGCCGAGGTGACCTTGACCAGACCGGGAGAAAGAAAGGGACCGCCAGCAAGAACAACCTTTGTGAAGATAGGCCAGAGGAATTCCAGCGATCAGATCCACAGTCTACCAAGCCACCTTTGTAGGCAGTATACTTGAAGCTGGGGTATCCTCTTGTTTCATGTGGGTAATTTAAGGGTTACTGGTATTATTAATAATAAACTTATTGAACCTTTGATAAATAACTATGCGAGTCAGGAAGACAGAGGAACAAGCCTCGCTCAGCTGGTTGGCCCTTTCGCTCCCTTACACGTGGGGCTAAACAGCGTTGATCACTACTTACTTCTCGGAGGCCAGGATCATTTTTGACAGCATGGGGTCCACAGGGAGCTCCGCCATCCTCCGGCCAAGCTGGAACGACAGAGACGTGGAAAAACGTCAGGGAAAACAGGACACTGGAAAAGCGCCTGGCATAGAGGGATTAAGATCAGGGGAGAGTGGCAGCAGATAAAGAGGGGATTGGGGCGGGGGGGGGGGGAGAAAGAGGAATGCTGGTGGAATACTGTATTGAGCGGGAAGCTAAGGCGATCTCCTTGCGGTATACAAAATAATGCAATGGCGCGGTTGAATTAAATTCATACGATAGCACCAGGGCCGATGAAACTCTGGAGGTTACAGTGAGATGACACCAAGCTTGAGTTTTAAAGCCTGCAGATTGTAAGAGGAGGGTGTGACTGAAGGAGGTCATTAGCTAGTGGGGAGAGAGTAAGAAGCAGAGAATGGTGCAATTCAGGGGCAGTTGGTGGCGTAGTGGGAATCTGCAGTGTAGGAGTCTATTCGGCCCATCGAGTCTGTACCAACCCTCCGAAAGAGCACCCTACCTAGGCCTAATTCCCACTTGATCCCCATACTCTGCAACCACACCTAACCTAAACTTTGGACACTAAGTGGCAATTTAGCATGGCCAATCCATCTAACCTGCACATTTTTGGACTGTGGGAGGAAACTGTAGTACCCAGAGGAAATGCATGATGACGCGGGGAGAATGTGCAAACTCCACACAGACAGTCACCCAAGACCGGAATCAAACCCGGGTCCCTGGCACTGTGAGGCAGCAGTGATAACCACTGTGACACAGTGCCGCCCTAATGTCACAGAAGTACTAATGCAGAGGCCCAGGTTATACCCTGTGGACATGGGTTAAAATCGCATCACAGCAGCTGGTGGAATGTTTTTTAAAAATATATTTAAGGGCGGCAAGGTGGCACAGTGGTTAGCATTGCTGCCTACGACGCGGAGAACCTGGGTTCGATCCCGACCTAGGTCACTGTCGGTGTGGAGTTTCCACATTCTCCCCGTGTTTGTGTGGGTTTCGCCCCCACAACCCAAAGATGTGCAGGGCAGGTGGATTAGCCGCACTAAATTGCCCCTTAATTGGTAAAAAAATGATTGGGTCCTCTAAATTTATAAAATATATAATATATATAAATATATTTAGAGTACCCAATTCTTTTTGCCCCCCAATTAAGGGGCATTTAGCGTGGCTAAATTTTTTGGGTTGTGGGGGTGAGACCCACGCAGACACGGGGAGAATGCGCAAACTCCACATGGTCAGTGATCTGGGGCCCAGGTCCTCGGTGCCGTGAGGCAGCAGTGCTAACCACTCTGCCACCGTGCTGCCCCACAGCTGGTGAAATTTAAACTCAATTGATAAAATCTGGATTATAAAGCTACTCTCAGTAATGGTGACCATGAAGCTATCATCGAGTCTTGTAAAGACCCACCTGCTTCACTAATGTACCCTTAGGGAAGGAAATCTGCCATCCTTACCCGGTCTGGCCTACATGTGACTCCAGATCCAGTACCTTCTGTCCCCTGTCCTCTGAAATGTTCAGCTCAAGGGCAATTAGGGGTGGGCAACATCCCATGAAAGGACAAAGAAAAAAAACCTCTTGATTGCAATGTGGTGAAGAATGGGAATGGAAGGGGTTTTATAGCTTGGGAGGAGGGAGTGGTGTGTGAGTGAAGAAGAGGAGGTTCAGAAACGTCAGGCAGGAAGGGTTCAATTAAAGACGGTAATCCTGCCCGCCCCAGCCATGTGCCTTACCTTGGTGAGCTCTCCGAGGTGGTTGAGAGCTCCCAGGGCATACAACTGCTCCAAGGCCAGCACAAGAGTCTCGTGAGGAGGGGGGTCCATGAAATCAAAGTGGATCAAGTCATTGATTCCTGAAATGAGGAGAGAGGGTGGGCGTTAAACAGGCTCCCTGCTGCTGGCACCATGAGATGGGCACTAAACAGAAAGGCGCTGAACAAACAACAGCACATTGCGATGGGAATCCAGGCAGGAAGAGGTGGATGGGTTGCTGGGTGAGACCAACACGGACAGGCTGCTCATTCACTAAACTCATGTGCATTGGGGTCGGATATCCAGTAATACAAAGCACAAAAATATCCAGTCATTTAAAACACAAGCATAAATACCTTCTGTCCAACCTCAGAGCGGACTCCATTTGCCTGACGAGTAAGTAAAGTCGCCATAGTACCCGACTACAGGTTGTTTTGCCCTTTGAGGGTCAACACACACCAGGCAAGGGGCAAGGTTGAGAAAGCGGGGCCTTCATGAATAACGTCAGCCGGTGTGGGAATTGAACCCACGCCGTTGGCCTCGCTCGGCATCACAAACCAGCTGTCCAGCTAACTGAGCTAAACTGACTATTGGGCCAGTCAGACACATTTCGTGGGGAGCGAGTGGCGGCTCACTTGGTCGACTGGGTATGGAGCACTGAGCATAAAGAAACCAGAGCTTGAAAACCCAAAATATAACCAGGTTGAGCCGTGCCAGTGACAATTTCCCCAAAGGTGCTGTTAAGGGGTCCCACCCTCACCCCATTTCCCCAAATCTCCTCGCCCTGCCTGAAGGTGGCTCACTGGGTCGTACACTGGCCTCCGAATCATATTGAGAGTTCAAATTCCACCTCAAATACTTGAGCACAAAATCTGGGAAGCAGTGGGTGAGTGCCACACTGTTTAATGGCCTTGTATGAGATGTTAAATTGAGGTACCCCCAGGGCAGCACGATGGCACAGTGGGTTAGCACTGCGGCCTCACACATTCTCCCCGTGTCTGCGTGGGTTTCGCCCCCACAACCCAAAGATGTGCAGGCTAGGTGGATTGGCCATGCTAAATTGACCCTTAATTGGGAAAATGAATTGGGTACTCTAAATTTATTTTAAAAATAAAGAATTGAGGTACCCCCCACCTCAGTTTGTCCTCACGACAGATGACCCCTGGGGTCCGAATTTGAAGAGGAGCAGGGGGAGTTTGCACCCTTGTTCTGACCCAATGTTTTCTTTCATATAAATTTAGAGTATCCAATTTTTTTTTCCCAATTAAGGGGCAATTTAGCGTGGCCAATCCACCTACCGTGCACATCTTTGGGTTGTAGGGGTGAGACCCACGCAGACACGGGGAGAATGTGCAAACTCCATACGGACAATGACCCGGGGCCGGGACCGAACTTGGGGGACATCGGCACCATGAGGCAGCAGTGCTAACCACTGTGCCATCATACCGCCCCGACCCAATGTTTACCCGCCAACCAACATCACTAACAACATAGTATAAAGACAGCTGAAGAGAGCTACAGATGCCAAGGTTCTCGACTTGCGCGACGTCAGGATAAATGCAAGAATGCCAAATTTCAGACAATCGCAACAATTTGTACTGCTGGGGAAGTAGTACACCTGATTGTTTGGATAGTCGACTCTGATTGGCCAAGGTGTTGCCATGGAGAAAGCAACAGTGGAAAACTATAGGATCCCCTCAAGCTTCCAGATAATTAAAAAATAAGAGTTGACCGCTAGATCTTGCAGCGCACAAATTAGAATGCTGGAGTCCACAACAGCAGCTACACCCCAACAAGGACCTCAATCATTGTAAAGCGCTTCCAGACATCTTGAGGTTATGAAAGATGCCTTACCAAAACAAGCCCTTCACCTCCTTACCCAAACTCTTCAGCAGCAGCACCACGTTGCCCAGGTTTGTCCGCTGTATTTCCGGGACGGATGTTTCCTCCATCTCGTGCTTGAAGGCCCAGGCCGTGTAGAGGCGGAAGCACTTCCCCGCTGCCACGCGGCCGGCCCTGCCAGCTCGCTGGTTAGCCGAGGCCTGGTGACAAAAGGAAGCAGGGGCAGAGAGGGTCATAGCATCAATGGATCAGCAGCAACACTCCCTCAATCCATCAGGATTGGGGTTGTGGAACATCAAAATTCATCTCCGCTTGTTCACCCAACACCTCACAAGGCCCATGTCCCTCACGGTTTATATCCACTTCCTAAACATCAATTTATCTTGCTCCTAACAGATTCAATGTTTGCTATGGCTCAGTGATTAGCTCCCTTGCCCTCCTCCTCCATCCCCCCTCCCCCCAAACACCCCAAGTCCCTCCCCCCCCCGTCCCCCGTCCCCAACACCCAAAGTCAGAAGGTCATGTTTCAAGCAGCACCTGTCACATCCTCAGGTCACCCCAAAGCACATCAGACAATGAAGCACATTTTTTGAAATGTGGTCATTGTTGTAATGTGGGAAGAGCGGCAATCAATTTGTGCAAGCCAAGCTCACGCAAACAACACATTAACAACCAAATGATCTATTTTTACTGATGTTGATGGAGAAATAAATATTAGCCAGGACACTGCGGGGCGTGCGTTGGAGGGAAGGGGGTTTGGTGGGAGCAGAGAGAATAATCCAGGCTGATCCTCCAGCGGAGTACACAGTTAAATCTATGGCTGAGCATCTCTGGAGGGAGCGCACACACAGTCCACTGGCTCCGTCGGGGTGGGGGGGCATCATGTTTTGATTTGATATTGTTACAACACCCTGGATTCGGGCTCCATCAATTCCAGACCTCCTTGACCCAGAGTCGCATGCAATTGAATTAACCAATAATTCTTAGAAAAAGTCTTTCGCCCTTGGCTGCCCGATAATTAGAGTCACCAGGTTTGTAACTTTAAATACAATTACTTTTTATTTATATTAAGAGCTACAAGGAAACATGCAGCAAAAAGAACTGGTTAAATATTGTCAAATTTCTAATCTCACACATATATACACACACACAATAAACACAGAATGGAGGGGAGGCGTGAAAATAATAAATAAACGGTTATCTTTAAGCAGACCTTCCCTTCAAATTAAGCTTTAAGATCCAGGTCTCTGTTTGCAGCCTGTAATGGTTTCACTGTAGATTCATTCAGGTCTCTGCAGTTTGAGAAATACAACACACCACAGCCTTTCTGGGGAGAGAGAGAGCAAGCAGGTCCTTCCCGAAATGTCCAGGATTCAAACTCTGCTTCCTTAGTTTTCTGGAAATCATCCCACTCAGGCAGGATCCAATCACTACCCATTACCGGGCAGAATACGGTCTTTTGGCCAATTCATTAGCCCCCAGCCAACCAATCGAACCAAATCCCACCCCAGCTCTCGGGTGCCGAGGTCGGGAGTTCTGTTGTCTAAAATTAGCAGCACCATATACTATGTTGCAACTTCTTGAATTCTACCCGGTCTTTGCTGCTTGATTTAAAGATACATGTCTATTAAACATCCATGGATCAAAAATGATAACGGAAGAATAAAGAAAAGGGAAATAAGGGAATCATCAGGAAGGACCCTTACATACCTCCAGCCCCAAAAGGCTAAAAGTGCTGAAGGGCTAATAGTACTGCCCCAACTCCTATGTCATTGGCATCTGTGGCCATTTCCAATGGTCTGAAAAGTCCAGGGCGGCCAGCACCGTTTGCCCTCTAACACTGGATTTGTATTCATGGCCTTCAATCTACGTGGCGTTCTGTGGACCACAGCGTTTCTGCTCGTTCCCACAACATATTCAACATGCACTACGTTTTAGTCTCTAACTGAGCCACCCTCCATGGCTTTAGTCGAGACGGATGTTTTTTAATGGTTCAGAGTTTCTTATGCCTACATCATGATTAGTTAATGGAGTGCCCTCCTGGTGTTTCCCTGCAGTTCCGTCTAGTTCCTTTCCATATCTTTATTAGGTCTTCTCTCTGTTCTTCTCCTGCTGATAGGTTTGCATCTTTGGTTTTAGAACTACATCTGATATCTTCAAAAAACACCTTTTCACTCTCCTTCAAAATCCAAGGTAATGGGCAGGTTTCTCCGTCCCACCGCACCAGATATCTGGTGCAGCACGCCATCGGGATTCTCCGTTTCACCGGCTAGTCAATGGGGTTTCCAATTGTGGGGCAGCCCCACGCCGTCGGGAAATTCCCGGTCTGCCGGCAAAACAAAATCCCGACGGCGGAGAATTCAGCCCAATGTGCTTCGCCTTGTCAGGTTTCTGACTGCCTAAATTAGAGGATTCCCTGAAGGAGTTTCTGGTGCTTTTCTGTCTTTCTCATAACGCAGTCAGTCTTTCCTGATTGTCCTTTGAATGTTTATCCAAATTTCAAGGATCTTCCGTAGCCAAACTACCAGCAGTATTGTCAATACGGAGGGAAATATTTGGTTCATTTTTAATCAATAAACACTCTTCAATCCCCCCAGCTTCACATTCTCTTTTTTCCTTCACATGGTCACTTTCAGCAACAAGTAAAGCTGAGGGTTCAATCTTCGCAGTGTTGGTTGGCTTTTTTTGTATCATTCTTTACCTCTTCCTCAGAGTTTTTGTAATCATAATTTTTACCTTTACTTAGTAATAAGGACTGACTCAATTTGTAGTTTCCAGATTACAACTTTCCTCCTCTACTTTCAGAATCAAAGGATAACACATTGTTGGTTCCATGAACTCTGTTTTTGTTCACAGATGTGGTTGCGGAAACACTGTTATGGTTCTTCATCCACCTTCCTCTTCATTGAAAAAAGGAATTGATCGCTAATTATTTCATCTGCTTTGCTATTTGCTTCTTTTACCTTGAACAGTCACTGCGGGCCTTTAAACGTATGTGTGTTAATCAGTCGTTTGCTTGGTGTCGCTTCACAGTCATTGCTGTCCTCATCCGGAGTAGCTGATGCCACGCTATTATGTATTGTTTTCCTTCAAAACAGGCATGCTCTGGGAAATATTTCCACCTGCAGTGAATGGCAATGGGTTTACGAAAAGAGGCTGCAATAAATTGCTTTTAGAAAAGTCCAATTCACTTTCAGAAAAGTTCAATTCACTTTCCTCTTCTGATTTGCTGTTTTCTTTCCTACATTTGGAAGAATTACTTGCCATTTGTTCACGATCAGTTTGTGACAGGTCTACTCGATAGCAGTTGTTCATCATTTCTCCAAAACCAGATTCAGAACTTTCGTCTGAATCTTCATCACTGTTATTACTATTAAGACAGCTGGCTTGTAATGCAGAACAATGCCAGCAGCGCGGTTCAATCCCCGTTCCAGCCTCTCCAAACAGGCGCCAGAATGTTGCGACTAGGGGCTTTTCACAGTAACTTCATTGAAGCCTACTTGTGACAATAAGTGATTATTATTATTATTAGATTCAGATTCCTTCTTGGGATCACCTTCAGTCTTGAGTTCTCAAAATCTGGTTCTCTGTTAGATTTTATCTTTGACAAACTTGTGTGTGGAATCATTCTCTCAGATTCACTACCATTATCATTTGATATGTGATTACTTTCTTTGAGTGAATGCCCAATGAGTTTTCCTGATTCCCACATGCCCTGCCACTGGTATCTAATGCATTATCCGCAGTACTTCCCTCTGACTCTCTATATAACCTTCACTCCTGCCAAATCATTCCCAAAAGTAAGGCTACTCCATCCACTGGGAATTTCTTAATCACTTCAACAACTCCTGGACCTGACACGAAACTACACAACAATTGTACTTTATACAATTGAATTGGGATATAATCTCCACCTATCCCATTCACTAATACCTTGGCTTTCATTGAACTCTCTGGAGGGAAAACCAAATCCTTCTCCAGTAAGAGAGTTTGAGTCGCACTTGTGTCCCTTAAGATGGTTATGGGTTTGGATACGCAAGTTGATGAAGGTGGGGTGATCTTCCCCTTCGGCACAAACACTGCATATCTCTCATCAACCTCATTCATCATCCCTGCTCTCGCAGGAGTGTTTACCTCAGGTCTCCCAAGTCCAGTTAGAGACAGTCTGCCCTGTAGTATTCTCCATTTTTGTTCCCTTTTCAAAATCCTCCTCATGAACTCCAACAAGTCCCAAGGGCCTTCCTTGCAACTTCCAACATGCTGAATGAACATGCCCCACCTTACTCCAAAGTACAAAGCTGATCAGCTGATAAGCTGAAGGCCCACCTGCTCTCTCAGGTGGACATAAAACATCCTGCAACACTATTCTGAAGGAGAGCAGAGGGGTGGGTCACCTCTGGTGTCCTGGGTCAATATTTATTCCTCATTACAGTGTGGTCATTATCATGTTTCTGTTAGCAGGAACTTGCTGTGTGCAAATTAGGCTGCTGCAGGACTAAAACAAAAAAGTGCTTTATCAGCTGTGACACGTTTTGGGACATTGTGAAGTTGTAAAAGGCGCTGTGTAAATGCAACTCCTTTCTCCTCAGGTGCTTTTCACAATTGCATTCCCTCCCCTATCCCCACTCCTCCAGTGTCTCTAACCCAGGACCATCCACCAGATGAAGGGGTCACCTTGGTACTTACCTTGGAGCAGGGTGTGACAATAAGGGACTCCATGCCTGTGCGTGCGTTGTAACTCTTCTGCTTGCAGAACCCTGGGTCAATCACGTAGATGATCCCGTCGATTGTTAGGGACGTCTCCGCGATGTTGGTGGCAACGACAACCTGAACAGTCGGGGGCGGGTGGGATTGAGAGAAGCACCAGGAGGAGCAGAGAGAATGTGTTAATAGAACAAAGTCAAGCTCAATAACAGCACGGAAGTGAGTGGTGCGGAGACACAGACATCAGTCCGCGAGGGCAGCCTCAGTTGGGTCTTGGAAGTCACAGACATTATGCACGTGCTCTTGCCTATTTCATAGAATTTACAGTGCAGAAGGAGGCCATTCGGCCCATCGAGTCTGCACCGGCACTTAGAAAGAGCACCCTACCCACGGTCAACACCTCCACCCTATCCCCATAACCCAGTAAGCCCACCCAACACGAAGGGCAATTTATCATGGCCAATCCACCTAACCTGCACATCTTTGGACTGTGGGAGGAAACCGGAGCACCCGGAGGAAACCCACGCACACATGGGGAGGATGTGCAGACCCGCCCAGACAGTGACCCAAGCCGGAATCGAACCTGGGACCCTGGAGCTGTGAAGCAATTGTGCTATCCACAATGCTACCATGCTGCCCTTGTTCGGAGGATGAAAGCCTCTGAACATGAGCAACCTATTGACAAGGGAAATCGCCACCCGCCGCTGCCAGGGTAGCTGTTTACAAAATCCTCTTTTTTAAAAAAAATATTTTTATTGAACTTTTAATTTTTTATATCCAAACGTTTACACAGCAAAACGAACTAACACATGTTAACAATCACCTGCTGAAAAAAGCAACCCACGCAACCACCCCCCCACAACTAACAGCGACCAATTTCCTATCGTGCAATATGAACGGATGCCCTCTACGATAGTACCCATTGGACGACCCCCTCAGTGAACTTGACCGTCTCAACATACAGAAACTCCAACAAGTCATCTAGCCAGGATGAGGCACTAGGCGGTGTTGCCTGCCTCCAACTCAGCATAACCTGCCACCGGGCAAACAACGAAGTGAATGTCAGGGCGCCCGCCCCAGCACCCATCCTTAACCTAGGCTGGTCCGACACCCTGAATATAGCTACAAATGAACAAGGCTCGAACTCAACATTCAGGATTGCCAATGTGGTGCAGGAAAAAGACTTTCAAATATCCACCAATTTGGGACAGGACCAGAAGATGTGTGGTTCGCAGGCCCCCTCGAACACTACTCTCACAATCCAGGAACAAAACCTTCACCCTCTCCAGCATCTTATCTTTCCACCCTTCTCCCTTATCAAAGGCCCTTGAAGCGATAGTGAATGGCTCGATCGCAAAGCAAACAAAAGAGGAAACATAGGACACCCCTGCCTCGTCCCCCTATGCAGCCTAAACAACCCCAAACTTGTAGTGTTAGTGCGCACACGAGCAGATGGAGCTCCATGTAACAGCTGTACCCACGACACAAACCTAGGACCCAACACAAACGTCTCCATCGTGAAAAGATGAACCCCATGAAACGCTTTTTCTGCATCTTGACACATTATTATTTTCAGCTCCGGCCCCATGGCAGTTTAAGAACTACGTTGAGTAATCACCTCATGTTGGATGACATTTTCTGACCTTCACAAAGCCTCTCACTAGCTCTGGGAGACAGGGTTCCAACCCCAACGCTAAGACCTTAGCCAAGACAGCACGGTGGCGCAGTGAGTTAGCCCTGCAGCCTCTCGGCGACGAGGTCCCAGGTTCGATCCTGGCTCTGGGTCACTGTCCGTGTGGAGTTTGCGCATTCTCCCCGTGTTTGCGTCAGGATAGGTGGATTGGCCATGCTAAATTGTCCCTTAATTGAAAAAAATGAATTGGGTACTCTAAATTTTTTTTTTTATAAAGACCTTAGCCAAAATCTTCGCATTCACATTGAGCAACAAAATCGGGTGGAAGGGTGGGGTCCTTATCCCTCTTAAGAAAGATAGACAGCTGCCTCAACGTCTCCAAGAGTGAACCCCGTGCCAGTGAATCGTTAAACACCAAGGGGGCCAACTGATCCACAAACGTCTTATAAAATTGTACTGTCTGACCCCAGCGCCTTCCCTATCTGCATCTTCCTAAAGCCGTGTAAACTTCCTCTAACCGTAGCGGCGCCTCCAACTCCTCCCATAATTCCTTCCCCACCTGGGGAACTCCAAACCCTCCAAGAACTCCACGTCCTCTGCTCATCCTCTGGTGGCTCCGAATAATAATGCCCCTCATAGAAGTTCCAAAACATCCCGTTCACCTTCTCTAGGTCGGAGACCAACCAACCCACCTCCACACCGGCTCCCTGACCTGCACAATCTCCCTAGCCACCTCCTGTTGCTGGAGCTGATGAGAAGGACGGCTATAGCCTTCTCCCCATGTTCATACACCCCCCCCCCCTTTCAGCGCCACCACTGGCGCACCACCCGACCCGTGGGCAACAGATGAAACTGCATTTGCAGCTTCTTCCTCCATGCCCAGAACTTTGGCATTGGGTAACTCGCATTCTCCAGATCTACACCCAGAATCCTGACCACCAGCTTCTGATGCTCCTTCCTGGCCTCCCCATCTACGAATGCTTCAAAGAATTCCACGGATTCACTACCCTCCGATAAAAGAAATTCCTCCTTATCTTTGTCTTAAATGAGGGCGGCATGTGGTGCAGTGGATAGCACTGGGACTGCGGCGCTGAGGACCTGGGTTCGAATCCCGGCCCTGGGTCACTGTCCGTGTGGAGTTTGCACATTCTCCCCGTGTCTGCGTGGGTTTCACCCCCACAATCCAAAGATGTGCAGGTTAGGTGGATTGGCCACGCTAAATTGCCCCTTAATTGGAAAAAAAATAATTGGGTACTCTAAATTAAAAAAAATAAATCTTTGTCTTAAATGGGTGACCCCCTTACTGAGATTATGCTATCTGATCCTAGAGACTCCCATAAAGGAAACAACCCCAGCATCTACCCTGTGAAGCCGAGTGCTTTGTTCCATGTTGTAATATCTATGAAATTCTATCTTAACATTGCCTCTAATGTTTGTTATTTAGACAGTTATACCCCAGAAGGACATTTATCGTGCTATTAGTGAAACATACATTACAGAGAATTCCTCGCATTCTGCACTTTAACAAAAGGAAATTTCCTTAAAGAACGCTACTTGAAAATGGTTTTGTTGGAGATAGGATTGCTGCTCACCTTCCTGGCTCCTGACGGAGTCGGCTCAAAGATTTTGGCCTGCATGTCCGAGGGAAGGTTGGCATAAATGGGTAGAACCAGCAGCTCGGCGATCTTGGAGCCCAGTCTACGGCAGCGCTCCTGTAACATCTCACACGTAGTCTCGATCTCCTCCTGCACAGGAAGCAAAGTGGTCAGCACAACTCCACACTGGGATTAACACAAGCAAAAGAGGCTAGGAACCCTACGGTGAGTAGCTCACCTCCTGACTCCCGAAAGCCTGTCCACCACCTCTGCAAAGCACAAATCAGGAGTGTAATGGAATGCTCTCCACTAACCTGGATGAGTGCCGCTCCGATAACACTCAAGAAGCCTGATACAATCCAGGACAAAGCAGCTCCCTTGATTGGCACCCCTTCCACAAACATTTACTCCCTCCAGCACCGACGCTCAGCGGCTGCCGTGTGTACCATCTACAAGATGCTTTGTAGGAACTCACTAAGGCTCCTTCGACAGCACCTTCCAAACCACTACCATTTAGAAAGACAAGGGCAACAGGTACATGGGGACACCACCACCCGGATGTTCCCCTCCAAGTCACTCACCAACCTGACTTGGAAATATATGTCCGTTCCTTCGCTGTGGCTGGGTTAAAATCCTGCACCACAGGGACTACAGCAGTTCAAGGCAACAGCTCACCACCACCTTCTCAAGGGCAATAAAAGCAGGGCCTAGTCAGCGACGCCAACATGCTGTGACTGAATAGATTGAAATAAAGCAAATGCCAGGTACTCAATGGGCCACAACAGAGCTCATTCTGGGACCAGAATTTACACAGCGCAATATTGGGTATCAAGCACCACCAGGTCCAACTCACCACTGCGAATATTGGGCATTGGTAGGAACAAATGCAGCCAGTCTGGGGTATTTCAGGGTGATTTACTGACGCCCAACCTTCCTTACCTGACCAGTGAGAAACACCAGAATGTCGCCAGGGGCTTGAGTGACGTGAATCTGCAGCACAGAGACCACACAGGCTTCCAGATAGTCCGCTTCGGGGGCCTAATGGGAGAGCAGCAGAGTCCGTCAGTCAACAAAAAAATCTAATCGGGCAGTTCAGAGTTTTTTTACCACTCCTTCTCTGAGAATCAGCAAGAGTGTACAGTGAGGGGGGGGGGGGGGGGTTGCTGTTGTGGCAAAGTACTTGTGTGCTATCTCTGTGCGCGCATTTCGATGTAGGGGAAACAAACTCAACTGATGTTTTTTGATCCTGTCGTCGCTTGAGGCCATTTGAGGTAAACTAGTTCCTGGGGATGAGCCCAGGCAATGGCATAGATAAGGAATCCATCCTGGGATCTTCCTAGTCCACAGAAACATACAAAATAGGAGTCGGCCTTTCGAGCCTGCTCTGGCATTCCAGGTGCTCATGGATGACCCCCTATCCCAACCCCACACTCTCCCCGCATGACACCTTCAGAGTCTAAAGGAGAATTTCCTTCTTAAATATATTCAGCGACTTGGCCTCCACAGCCTGCTGTGGTAGAGAATTCCACAGGTTCAGCATCCTCTGAGTTAAATTTCTCCTAATCTCAGTCCTAAATGACCCACCCCGTATCCTGAGACTGTGACCCCGTGTTCTAGACACCCCCAACAGCCAGAGGAAACAACATCCCTGCT
Source organism: Scyliorhinus torazame (assembly GCF_047496885.1). NCBI lineage: Eukaryota > Metazoa > Chordata > Chondrichthyes > Carcharhiniformes > Scyliorhinidae > Scyliorhinus > Scyliorhinus torazame. Next base: position 190,760,717 of record NC_092720.1, read on the forward strand.
TCCAGTCTGTCCACTCCTGTCAGAATTTTATACGTTTTAATGAGATCCCCTCTCATGCTTTTAAATTTCAGTGAATACAGGCCCAACCGGCCCAATCCCTCCTCATACGACAATCCTGCCGTCCCAGAAATGGTGCTAATCTGCACCAATTTAGGGCAGCACGGTAGCACACTGGTTAGCATTGCTGCCTCACAGCTCCAGGGTCCCGGGTTCAATTCCAGCCTCGGGTGACTGTGTGCAGTCTGCACGTTCTCCCCGTGTCTGCGTGGGTTTCCTCCCACAGTCAAAAGATGTGCAGATTAGGTGGGTTGGCCATGCTAAATTGCCGCTTAGTGTCAAAAAGGTTGGGTGGGGTCACTGGGATAGGGTGGAGGTGTGGGGTTAAGTAGAGTGCTCTTTCCAGGGCCGGTGCAGACTCGATGGGACGAATGGCCTTCTTCTGCACTGTAAATTCTATGAAGAGTCTGAAAACCCAACTATTGAGGAATCGCCACGGGTTCTGCCCAGCACGGAGCCCATACTCTTGCCCTCATGTGGATGAGCCTTACTTAGAGATTCTGTCTTAAAATAAATTTAGAGCATCCACTTACTTTTTTCCCCCAATTAAAGGGCAATTTAGCGTGGCCAATCCACCTTTTGGGTTGTGGGGGTGAGAGCCACGCAGACACGGACAGTGACCCGGGATCGAACCTGGACTTCGGCGCCAGGAGGTAGCAGTGCTAACCACTGCGCCGCCCCTTACTTAGAGATTCTTACAGCACAGGCGGTCATTCAGTCCATCTCACCTGTGCTGGCTCTTTGAAAAACCTATGCCGCTCATCTCACTCAACTATTTTTCCCCATCCCCTTGCATACTTTCAATTTCCTCCTCAAAGTCCCGATTAAATCTGGTTCTGACCCCCTTCCCGAATCATTCCTGCTGCATGAAGAAATTTCCCATGTTCCACCTCTGGCTCTGTTTCCAAGTGTCTTAAAGCCCGCTGGTTACTGACCCACTCGCCGGTGAGTGATCATCCCCATATCTCCCTGAATAAAACCCTTCATGTACATTGGGTACATTGCGTAAAGTTCCAACCCCAACCTTCAGCTTCATCACTGATAGCATTCTGGTGAATCGCCACGCGCTCATCTTGTCTTTGTCCAGAGACCTTGTACTAACTTGCTCAGTGAGGCAAGTAGCACTTATCTCTTGATAACTGCTCATTAATGCACTCAGCAGCACAATTGGACCAGTGCAGCCGAGGGAGCAGGAGGTGTTAGTTCCTCCTGCATCTCTGGGTGTGAGATGGACCCTGAAGCGAGGCCAATAGCGGGTACGCCCCGCACCACTCTGGCCCTTGTACCTTTGTGTAGTAAATATCGACAGGGAACCGCCGCCCTGGGATACGGAAGACTGGAGCATCGTCAAAGAAGGTTGAGAACTTCTCCGTGTCCAGTGTCGCACTCGCAATCAGGACTTTCAGGTCAGGGCGGAAGCGGGAGATATCTTTAATCAGCCCGAAGAGAATGTCAGTGTGGAGAGTGCGCTCGTGGGCTTCATCAATCATCACGACACTGTAAAGACACAGACACCCACGTGAACCCAGCACCGTTATGGATCACAACACTGTAAACACACAGACACCCACGTCAACCCAGCTTTACTCAGCACCGCGTGAACAGGCACGCTCTGCCCCGCACCGTGTGAACAGGCACGCTCTGCCCCGCACCGTGTGAACAGGCATGCACTGCCCCGCACCGTGTGAAGAGGCACACGCTGCCCCGCACCGTGTGAAGAGGCACGCGCTGCCCCGCACCGTGTGAACAGGCACGCACTGCCCCGCACCGTGTGAAGAGGCACGCGCTGCCCCGCACCGTGTGAAGAGGCACGCGCTGCCCCGCACCGTGTGAAGAGGCACGCGCTGCCCCGCACCGTGTGAAGAGGCACGCGCTGCCCCGCACCGTGTGAACAGGCACGCGCTGCCCCGCACCGTGTGAACAGGCACGCGCTGCCCCGCACCGTGTGAAGAGGCACGCGCTGCCCCGCACCGTGTGAAGAGGCACACGCTGCCCCGCACCGTGTGAAGAGGCACGCACTGCCCCGCACCGTGTGAAGAGGCACGCGCTGCCCCGCACCGTGTGAAGAGGCACGCGCTGCCCCGCACCGTGTGAAGAGGCACGCGCTGCCCCGCACCGTGTGAAGAGGCACGCGCTGCCCCGCACCGTGTGAAGAGGCACGCGCTGCCCCGCACCGTGTGAAGAGGCACACGCTGCCCCGCACCGTGTGAAGAGGCACGCACTGCCCCGCACCGTGTGAAGACGCACGCGCTGCCCCGCACCGTGTGAAGAGGCACGCGCTGCCCCTTCAATGTAGATGCAGTCTAATTTGGATAAGTGTGAGGTTATTCCTTTTGGAAGCAAAAACAGGAAGGCAGGTTACTACCTGAATGGTTGTAAATTGGGAGAGGGGAGTGTGCAGCGGGACCTGGGTGTCCTTGTGCACCAGTCGCTGAAGGCAAGCATGCAGGTGAAGCAGGCGGTAAAGAAGACTAATGGCATGTTGGCCTTCATTGCGAGAGGCTTCGAGTATAGAAGCAGGGATGTGTTGCTGCAATTGTACAGGGTCTTGGTGAGGCCACACTTGGAGTATTGTGTGCAGTTTTGGTCTCCTTCTCTGAGGAAGGATGTTTTAGATCGCGAGGGATTGCAGTGAAGGTTTACCAGACTGATTCCAGGGATGGCAGGACTGGCATATGAGGAGAGATTGACTAGGTTGGGATTGTTCTCGCTGGAGTTCAGAAGGATGAGGGGGGATCTCAGAGACTCATAAAATTCTAACAGGACTAGACAGGGGAGATGCAGGGAAGATGTTACCAGTGATAGGTGTGTCCAGAACCAGGGGTCACAGCCTGAGGATTCAGGGTAAACCATTTCGGACAGAGATAAGGAGACACTTCTTCACACAAAGAGTGGTGAGCCTGTGGAATTCATTACCACAGGAAGCCGTTGATGCTAAAACTTTGAAAATGTTCAAGAGGCGGCTAGATATAGCACTTGGAGAGAATGGGATCAAAGGCTATGGGGAGAAAGCAGGATTAGGCTATTGAATTGGATGATCAGCCATGATCATGTTGAATGGCGGAGCAGGCTCGAAGGGCCAAAAGGCCTCCTCCTGCTCCTATCTTCTACGTATCTATGTTACTGCGATATTGCATTCACCCACCCTCAGTGTTGGTCGATATCTCTTGTGGGAACCTTTCTCACCTATATCCAGCCAAGTCTGGCTCTGTGAGGAATTCTCGCAGCAACATCCCGTCTGTCATGTATTTCAGCACCGTCCGTTCCGACGTGCAGTCTTCAAACCGGATACTGTACCCGACCTGGGGGAGGTGTACACATGCAGGATTCAGCTGGCTAACCATATTAATGCTCACAACGCATGAACTGGAAAAATTCAAGCAATAGCTGCACCTTTCATTATGCCCAACCAATTGTCCCCATGTTATTTCTCACGAAACCCCTCTCCAACTACTAATATTCCTGCTCATTTGTCCCCCCATCATTATTCTGGACTTGGAACAGGAGCAAGGCCCATGAGCCTGACCTGCAATTCAGTGAGGTCAAAGCCATCTTTCTCCTAAATATCTTTATCCTTTTAGGCTCCTTGGTATCCTCGACTCGCCAAGAAAAAAAACATTAATCTGCAATTTAAATAATAAACCGAGCTTGCATTAACTGTTGTTTCTGGAGCGAGTTTTCACACTTCTACTATCTTCACTTCACCCAGCATCCTCAATCCCAGTCACTGCACGTCACTGATCCCTGTCACTCTCTGTAACGAATCTCTTGCTCATCTACCGTCTCCATTCTTAGTCATTATCTCCATCATTCCAAATCACTTTCCCCCTTCACTGTCTTTCGTGTCAAAACCCCCAGCCATGCATCCCGTATTCTAATTGTCCCTCCCCCGTAATTATTCCTGGTGAAGTCCTCTTGCACCTAGCTCGGTCAATAATGCTTCAGGACAGTCACACGAGCAAGTTACTTTGTTCTCAGCTCCGTTCTCAACAGTTTCAATACCAAATCCACATCTACATTTCCCGGCAGCTCACCTCATTTCCCAGTTTGACCCCGATCTCCTGTGCCACTCGGGATGCGACGCTCATGGCTGCCACCCGCCGGGGCTGCGTGCACCCGATCTTCATCCCCCGAGCAGTGTAGCCCTGCGGAGAGAGATTCAACGCTCAATATCAGGCGGGGGAGGGAATGAATGCAAGGTAACGCTGCAATTCAGTACGAGAAACAGCCACCTGCTCAGCCCTGCCACTCAACTAATACCATGGAAAACACAGGCCACATATTTACCCTGACCAAACCTCTGAGTTGAGGCACTGAGCGACTAGAGTGAGCCCAATTTAAAACTCAATTTCATTCTCCATTGAAGTCAACAGCGATCCAAATTGGGCAAGGTGTGAATCCAGCAATCCATAGGATCCGGTGGGATTTGCAACTGGCAATTTAAGTTTTAATCAGCTCAATATCTCTGTGATTGAGGGGCCAATTTATGGATTGTCCGACAGTGAGAGACAGGAGTGCGGGCAGTCATTATCGATTAATTCTGTTTGTTAAATGTTTTGGAGGAAAGGACATTTTGAAATACAGTACAGATGTAATCCAAGATGACACACGTGGTAAGAATAGCAGGCCCGGTGAGGACAGTTGATATTGTTTCGCAAAGCTCCCGATCACTGGAGTACTCATGTCCGAGATTTCTCTGGGCTTACTGATGGGGTGATTGCGGTGATTAGAAAACAATTCATTTCTCATTGTGTCGAGCAACCTGCAGTTTGGGCAAAAGCAAAATAGCTGAACCGTGGCCCCTCCTCATTAACAACCCCTATGTATCACAGGACTGTAATCCTCCCACTGTTTCAGGTTGAACACAGGACTGTAACCCTGCCACTGTCTCACAGGTTGAACACAGGACTGTAACCCTCCCACTGTCTCACAGGTTGAACACAGTACTGTAACCCTCCCACTGTCTCTCAGGTTGAACATAGGACTGTAACCCTGCCACTGTCTCACAGTTTGAACGCAGGACTGTAACCCTCCCACTGTCTCACAGTTTGAACACAGGACTGTAACCCTCCCACTGTCTCACAAGTTGAACATAGTACTGTATAATCTCACTGTCTCACAGGTTGAACACAGGACTGTAATCCTCCCACTGTCTCACATGTTGAACACAGGACTGTAATCCTCCCACTGTCTCACAGGTTGAACACAGGACTGTAATCCTCCCACTGTCTCAGGTTGAACACAGGACTGGAACCCTCCCACTGTCTCAGGTTGAACACAGGACTGGAACCCTCCCACTGTCTCACAGGTTGAACACAGGACTGTAACCCTCCCGCTGTCTCACAGGTTGAACACAGGACTGTAACTCTCCCACTGTCTCACAGGTTGAACACAGTACTGTATCCCTCCCACTGTCTCACAAGTTGAACACAGTACTGTAACCCTCCCAGTCTCACAAGTTGAACACAGGATTGTATCCCTCCCACTGTCTCACACATTAACACAGTACTGTATCCCTCCCACTGTCTCACACATTAACACAGTACTGTATCCCTCCCACTGTCTCACACATTAACACAGTACTGTATCCCTCCCACTGTCTCACACATTAACACAGTACTGTATCCCTCCCACTGTCTCACACATTAACACAGTACTGTATCCCTCCCACTGTCTCACAAGTTGAACACAGTTCTGTAACCCCCCCCACTGTCTCACAGATTGAACACAGGATTGGAACCCTCCCAGTGTCTCACAGATTGAACACAGGCCTGTAACCCTCCCACTGTCTCACAAGTTGAACACAGTACTGTAACCCTCCCACTGTCTCACAAGTTGAACACAGTACTGTAACCCTCCCACTGTCTCACAAGTGGAACATAGTACAGTATAATCTCACTGTCTCACAGGTTGAACGTAAGACTGTATCATCTCACGGTCTCAGAGGTTGAACACAGGACTGTAACCCTCCCACTGTCTCACAGGTTGAACACAATATTATCTCTTTTATCCATCTTCCCAACGCATTGAATGGCCTCTGCTCTGATGGTTGCTCACCTCCTCATACAGGTACTGGGGGATCTGCGTTGTTTTTCCAGATCCCGTCTCGCCCTCAATGATGAGAATCTGATGCTCGGCGATGGCCGTCAGCAGGTCCTGACGGTATGGGAAGACAGGCAGACTCCTCCTCACCTCCTGGAGCGACACCTTCTGCTTCTCCGCCTCCGACAACTCGGCCTTTTCATCCTGACGAGGAAAAGCAGGCGAGGGAAGTGTCACTCAGGGGGGAGGGGCTTTCCTGACAGCCCCCCCACATATCATCATTCTGGAATGTCAGAGTCAAGCTTAAAATTCAACTGCTCTGTTTTGCAATTTGCTGCTCCACAGTGTTAAATAATAGAACCGTTTCACTTTCCTTATTCCTGTACATTGGGGGAGGGGGGGCAGGAGGGAGAGGCCTGAATGGAGCATAAACAGCAGCACAGACCAGTTTGGTTAAAAGGCCTGTTTCAGTGTTGTTAATTGTGTTGTTGTCGGGCTGGCGCTTGGATGGCAGATGTGTAGACAAATTTCAGAGACGTGTACAAGAGTTAGGGTAGTGATAGTGGGGATTTTAACTTCCCCAACTTTAACTGGGATAGTCAAAGTGAGAAAGGTTTAGAGGGAGCAAAACTCTTAAAATGCATCCAGGAAAACCTTTCAAGCCAGTACGTAGAAGGTCCTACAAGAGCGGTCCTGGACTTGAAACGAAAATGGGCTAACGGTTGAAGTATCAATGGGAGAACAATTTGCAGACAGAGACTGAAGATTGTTATGGAAAAGGACAAAGATGGGCCTGAAATCAAAGTTCTAAACTGGGGGAAGGCCGATTTTAACGAGATCAGGTATGATTTGGCGGACACTTCTAAGTAAATCTGTGACAGAACAGTGGGATGCACTCAAAAAGGAAATAAGTAGCGTACAGGGTCAACATGTTCCAATAAAGAAAAAGAGTGGGACCAACAAACCCTGTGCGGAGCCAGATGTAGGTAGGGTTCTAAATTAATACTTTGTGTCGGTGTTCACTTGTGAGAGGGACAGTGTGGGTATGGAAATCAGGGAGAAGCATTATGATAAAAGTAAAGAGATAAGCATAGACAGAGGAGGTGGTTCCGTGTCGTCTGGGAGGCTTAAAAGTAGACAAATCTCCAGGGCCAGATGAAATATATTGCAGGCTGTTGATTGAGGCAAGGGAGGAAATAGCAGGGGATCTGGGAATAATTTTCAATTCCTCTCTGGCCACAAGAGAGGAGCCGGAGGATAGTCAATGTGGTACCATCATTCAATCGGGGGGGGGGGGGGGGGGGAATAAATCAGGAAGCTACAGGCCAGCCAGTCTAATCTCAGTGGTGGGGAAACTATTGGAAACAGTTCTGAGAGACAGAATTAACCTGCATTTGGAGAGGCGGGGATTAATCAAGAACAGTCAGCATGGTTTTGTTGGAGAGGTCATGTCTGACCAACTTGATTGAATTTTTCGAAGAGGTGACCAGGTATGTAGATGAGGGAAATTGTCGTAGTCAACTTGGGATTTCCGCAAGGCGTTTGATAAGGCCCATATGAGAGACTGATAGTGAAGGTAGGAGCCCATGGGATCCAAGGAAATTTAGCAAACTGAATCCAGAATTGGCGGAGTGGCAGGAAGCAGAGGGTGATGATGGTCGAGGGGTATTTTTCAGACTGGAAACCTGCTTCCAGCAGGGTCCCGCAGGTATCAGTGTTGGGGTCCTTGCTGTTTGTGGTTTATATAAATGATTAGCCTTGAATACAGGAAGGTTGATCAGTAAGTTTGCAGATTATATCAAAATTGATGGAGTGGTAAATAGTGAGGAGGATAGCCTTAGATTACAGGAGGATAAAGACAGACTGGTCAGATGGGCTGGTCACTGGTAAATGGAATTTAATTCAGTTAAATGTGAGGCGAAGCTCTTGGGCAGGACAAACAAGGCAAGGGAACACATGATAAATGGCAGGACCCTGGGAAATACCGAGGATCAGAGGGACTTTGGTGTGCATGTACAACAGTCCCTTGAGGTGGCAGAGCAGATGGATACAGTGGGTAAGCAGGCATATGGCATACTTGCCTTTATTAGCTGAGGCACAGAGTTTAAGAGCAGAGAGGTTATGCTGGAACTGTATAAAACGTTGGTTAGGCCACAGCTAGAGTATTTGTGCAGTTCTGGAATCCACATTATAGGAGGGATGTGATAGCACTGGAAAGGATGCAGAGATTTACCAGGATGTTGCCTATTCTGGAGAGTTTTAGTTATGAAGGGAGATTAGATAGACTTGGATTGGTTTCCTTGGAGCAGAGGAGACTGAGGGTGGCCATGACTGAGATGTATAAAATTATGTGGGGCGTAGATAGCCGACAGGAAGATGGAGGGATCAATGACCAGGGAGACCTAGATTTAAGGTGAGGAGCAGGAGCTTAAGAGGGGATGCGAGGAAAAGTGTTTTCACCCAGAGGGTGATGGGAGTCTGGAACTCACTGCCTGAAAGGGTGGTGGAGGCAGAGACCCTCATAGCATTTAAGAAGTATTTAGATGTGCACTTGCGATGCCAAAGAATATGGGGACAAGTGCTGGAAAATGGGACTAGAATAGTTAGCTGACTGATTTTGACAGATGCAATGCGCCAAAGGGCCTTTTCTGTGCTGTGGACCTCTGTGACTCAATTAGTCTAGAGCATTGTTCAGAGGCTGAATGTACAGGTAGGCCCTAGGCCAGATAAGGTTGGTAGATTTCCCTTTCCTGAAGTGCTATGAGTGACTAAGTGAACCTCAACATTGGTTTATCCAGAAAGCCGAGACAACACATGCACAGACTCCACCGCCCCCCCCAACCCCGCGCCGCCTCCACTTCTCACCACAGAGGTGAAATCCAGTTCTTATATATACTTTAGAATAATGCCCATTTCCTTTCCCAGTTGCTCCCACTTACAACTAGAGCAGGATTGAGACAGGGTTGTAGCGTTAACGTGGCCTTGCTAGGCCATGTTTCAAAGGGAGGTTAAGAGTCACGTGCATGCCCAGGCCAGGTTAGGATGGCAGATTTTCCTCCCCTGAAGGACATGAGTGAACCAGGTGGGGCTTTATGGCAATCAGCAGTTTCATTGCAGTGGGTTAGCACTGCCCGGTTCGATCCCGGCCCCGGGTCACTGTCCATGTGGGGTTTGCGTGGGTTTCACCCCCACAACCCAAAGATGTGCAGGGTAGGTGGACTGGCCATTCTAAATTGCCCCTTAATTGGAAAAAATGAATTGGATGCTCTAAATTAAAAGAAAAAAAATAATTGATAAGAGGAGTATTTTATTCCAGTTTTATCAATTGAATTTATACCCCACCCCCGGTTGCCATGGTGGAATCTAAAGTAATGCCTCCAGATTATTAGTACGAGCCTCTGGATCACTAATCCAACATGACTACTGTGGCAACTCACCAAGGATTCTTTCGACACCACCTTCAAAACCCGTGACTTCTCCCAACTGAAAGTACAAGGGGAGCAGATGCACCACCTGACAGACCCCCCTTCCCCCACCCACCCAAACCTGACTTTGAAATAAATCGCCATTCCTTCCGTGGGTCCATAGGCTGTTGCAGAGATTCATGAAGACAGCTAACCCCCACCTTCTCAAGGACAGTCAGGGATGCTGACTCAGCCAGCGATGCCCGCATCCCACAAAATAATTATTTTAAATGCTACCGTGCACCCTCTATCCAGTTGGTGGCTCCAGCATTGCTGCCCTACCTTGGTCACAGTCCCTTGCATGGTCACAGTGGTCACAAAGTCAATCATCTCATCCTCCTCCAGCACAAACTCGTACTCCTTCTGCTTGTTGCGCTCCCTGGCGTCTCGGGCCCCGAACTTCAGCAGTGCTGCGTCCATGTGCTCCTCCTCCCAGCGTTTCTGCTCATCCCGCGGGGCATGTTTGTCGTCCGCCTTGGGCTCCTCGTAGCGATCCGGAACTTTCTTTTAAAAGTAAAAACAGAGACACCATGAGACAAATGAAGCCGCGAAACGGGACAGAGAGTCAGAGCCGGAAAAAGGCAACAAAAGAACAGAAAACTATCGGCCGTCAAAAACGACGCAAAGGACGCGACTGATTTACAAACTAACATCAGTCAAAGTTCAGAGAGAATAAGCCAGAGGACAACTTGAAACAGAATGCAGCAAATGCACAGTGAGAAGGCTGAAATTCAGGTTTTGCCCCAAGACTTACATACATGATCCAGTGCCACGCTCACAGAATCGTTGTGGCACTGTACGCATTCCCCAGAGAGGTGGAACCGTTCACACTCCCTTAGCAATGATACAAAAAACACTGGCCAGAACACCTCATCGTACAAGTGCCACCAGTACCTTGGACGTGTCTGCCCTCCCACCCTCTACTGGGCTGCACCTACCTTGTGGCGGGACTCCTCGGGCATGTAGTAGCGGTTGTTCTGTTCCTGCTTCTCCTGGTCCCCGGCGACCTTGTACTCCCTGGCCAGGTCACGCACTTTCTTTTTGTAGTCCAGCTGCTGCTTCTCCCGGGTGCTTAGGTCAGTCGAGGAGAACAAGTACTCGTCGTCCAGGATTTCCGCCTCCAGGTCCTCCAATTTTTCTTGTTCTCGCTTGCCCAAGTAATCCCAGCGGGACTTCTTGCGCAACTCCGGGATCTAGGAGGAAGGGCATTAGAAACATTGATCAGTTACTTGCCACGCTGAACAGCAGAGCTTTACAACCACTCCAGCACCACGCACACATATAGATGCGCTGAGACAAAGAGGCACACAGACACACAGAGGCAGGCAGACAGACAAGACAGGCAGACAGGCAGACAGACAAGACAGGCAAGACAGGCAGACAGACAAGACAAGACAGGCAGACAGACAAGACAAGACAGGCAGACAGACAGACAAGACAGGCAGACAGACAAGACAGGCAGACAGACAAGACAGGCAGACAGACAAGACAGGCAGACAGACAAGACAGGCAGACAGACAAGACAGGCAGACAGACAAGACAGGCAGACAGACAAGACAGGCAGACAGACAAGACAGGCAGGCAGACAAGACAGGCAGGCAGACAAGACAGGCAGGCAGACAGACAAGACAGGCAGACAAGACAGGCAGACAGACAAGACAGGCAGACAGACAAGACAGGCAGACAGACAAGACAGGCAGACAGACAAGACAGGCAGACGACAAGACAGGCAGACAGACAAGACAGGCAGACAGACAAGACAGGCAGACAGACAAGACAGGCAGACAGACAAGACAGGCAGACGACAAGACAGGCAGACGACAAGACAGGCAGACGACAAGACAGGCAGACGACAAGACAGGCAGACGACAAGACAGGCAGACGACAAGACAGGCAGACGACAAGACAGGCAGAAGACAAGACAGGCAGAAGACAGACAGGCAGAAGACACAGAGACAGGCGCACAGACGTGCGCGCAGGCAGGCGCGTGCGTACAGGCAGGCACGCGCACAGGCAGGCGCGTGCGCACAGGCAGGCACGCGCACACACCCACAGATAGACACACACACACGCGCACAGGCAGGCGCGCATAGGCAGACGCGCGCGCGCACGCACAGGCAGACACGCGCGCGCACGCACAGGCAGACACGCGCGCGCACGCACAGGCAGACACGCGCGCGCACGCACAGGCAGACACGCGCGCGCACGCACAGGCAGACACGCGCGCGCACGCACAGGCAGACACGCGCGCGCACGCACAGGCAGACACGCGCGCGCACGCACAGGCAGACACAGAAACACACAGACACAGAAACACACAGACACACACAGACACACACAGACAGACACAGACACACAGACACACACAGACACACACAGACAGACACAGACAGACACAGACAGACACAGACAGACAGACACACACAGACACACACAGACACACACAGACACACACAGACACAGAAACACACACGTAGAAGCACTGAGCTGCGCACGCACATGAGATGCACGCATGCGCACAGGCGCAAACAGACTCTCGTCCAAGATGGACCGAATTTAGCTAGCTTTTCCCACAATTGTGTAACCATTTCCTGCTGTTTTGGGAATCTTGTGCCTACCAGCGCAGCTAAAATTGGAGAATGGAATTTTCTTCCATTTCCCGTACCCACTGATATTTTGAATCAATTAGATATGTGTCCCAGTAAACACTCCAAGGATAAGTACAGTAGAATGCAGAGTTTCGTCGACAGGAATTCCATTAAACTCTCTCTGGTCATTTGCAGCTGGGATTAGATGAAAAACTCCCTCTAGCCTGAGCACACCAAACACCCCCAGGACAGGTATAGCACGGGGTTAGATACAGAGTAAAGCTCCCTCTACACTGTCCCCATCAAACACTCCTAGGACGGGTACAGCACGGGGTTAGATACAGAGTAAAGCTCCCTCTACACCGTCCCCATCAAACACTCCCAGGACGGGTACAGCACAGGGTTAGATACAGAGTAAAGCTCCCTCTATACTGTCCCATCAAACACTCCCAGGACAGGTGCAGCATGGGGTTAGATCCAGAGTAAAGCTCCCTCTATACTGTCCCATCAAACACTCCCAGGACAGGTACAGCACGGGGTTAGATACAGAGTAAAGCTCCCTCAACACTGTCGCCATCAAACACTCCCAGGACAGGTGCAGCATCGGGTTAGATCCAGAGTAAAGCTCCCTCTACACTGTCCCCATCAAACACTCCCAGGACAGGTGCAGCATGGGGTTAGATACAGAGTAAAGCTCTCGCTTCACTGTCCCCATCAAACACTCCCAGGACAGGTGCAGCATGGGGTTAGATACAGAGTAAAGCTCCCTCTTCACTGTCCCCATCAAACCCTCCCAGGACAGGTACAACACGGGGTTAGATACAGAGTAAAGCTCCCTCTTCACTGTCCCCATCAAACCCTCCCAGGACAGGTGCAGCATGGGGTTAGATACAGAGTAAAGCTCCCTCTTCACTGTCCCCATCAAACACTCCCAGGACAGGTACAGCACAGGTTAGATACATGATGAACCTATCTCTTTCATGGTCTAACAATTTGCCTTGGGTCCGGACACACCATACTGCCTGAGTGGGTGCTTATCCCATTTCAGCCACCCTGTGAATGAAATGAAAATGAAAATCGCTTATTGTCACAGGTAGGCTTCAAATGAAGTTACTGTGAAAAGCCCCTAGTCGCCACATTCCGGCGCCTGTTCGGGGAGGCTGGTACGGGAACCTCTCAATGTGACAGTGCTGTCGAATTTCTAGCAGCTGTGTGTGTCACGCAGTGGTTCTCAATGTATATTTTGCATTGAATCCCTTGCAGACAGGAAAGGTCTCCCACTGCAGCTTGTCTTTGGGAGGTGAACCCAGGGTGCGGAGACGCATGGTCACTGACTGACCAGTCAAGCCAGCCCACCTGACTACTATGATAAACTGAACTCGTCCCATGGCCGAAGATCTACCTCCACACCGACAGGGGAAAGCTGCTGCAGAACTGCACTGAACACCTGGAAGACAGCGGGAATGAACGTCACTGCTTCTTTCCTGATGCATTTACACAATGAGAGCGTGGAGCAAGTGTAACTTTGCACTGAACCATGCAGAGAGTCGATGCTCTCCAATTCCCTGACTTGAGAGCCAACTGCACTGCTCATCGTACCATCGCCCTCCGATCCTCCTCTCCCATCTTCAGCCGTTTCTGAGCTTCTTCGTAAGCCTGAGACAAAGGAAAGAAGAACAGAGACGTGTGTCAGTAACCATGAAACTCCACCCTCCATATTCATGCACTGACACCCCATTCCGAATTCAAATAATGGATACCTGGGAGTGAGTTACAGACTGGAATCTAACCGAGGGGTTCAGATGGTTTCTATATAGAATAATGGATACCTGGGAGTGAGTTACAGACTGGAATCTAATCGAGGGGTTCAGATGGTTTATACATAGAATAATGGATACCTGGGAGTGAGTTACAGACTGGAATCTAATCGAGGGGTTCAGGTGGTTTATGTATAGAATAATGGATACCCGGGAGTGAGTCACAGACTGGAATCTAATCGAGAGGTTCAGATGGTTTATATATAGAATAATGGATACTCGGGAGTGAGTTACAGACTGGAATCTAATCGAGGGGTTCAGATGGTTTATATATAGAATAATGGATACCTGGGAGTGAGTTACAGACTGGAATCTAATCGAGGGGTTCAGATGGTTTATATATAGAATAATGGATACCTGGTAGTGAGTTACAGATTGGAATCTAATCGAAGAGTTAAGTGGCTTCTATACAGAATAATGGATACCCAGGATACTACAAATGCGATATGTAGGAACAGGCTCAGGAAGTGGCGACTAGGGGCTTATCACAGTAACTTCATACTTGTGACAATAAAAGATTATTATTAATATATATAGTGGAATCTAATCGAGGCCAGCGGCGGGGCTAAGACAATGTGCGACAAGACAATTTGGGAAGCAAATCTCATTGTGCAGCATCTCCCATCCTCCCCCTCATCAGATTAATCCTCCAGTGCTGGTCGGTGGATGGGAGTTAACATCTGTCATGATCTACTTGAAGGTCGGAACAGGCTCAAGGGGCTGATTGGCCTACTCCTTTTCCTACAATTCTGAATTTCTCCGAATAAGCTCTTACCTTCTTATCAGAGCGTTCCAGTATGTTCCGGGTTCTGTCCTTGTCGCGCTGTTTGATTCGTTCAGCGAAAGCATCTCGCTCCTCCAGATCTTTCAAGCGATCCTTCTCCTCTTTCTCCCATTCTTCTTCTTCAGATCCTGACTGTTTCCGCGGTGACAAGGGCGTTTTCCTGATCATGAATGGAAGGTACAATCATTGGGAGTGGTGGCACAGAAACACAGATGCCAACATATCACGCTGCTCGCAGATTGGCATCTCTTTACATTTACAGTGCAGAAGGCCATTCGGCCCATCGAGTTTGCACTTGCTCTTGGAAAGAGCACCCAATCCAAGCCTACACCTCCACCCTGTCCCCATAACCCATAGACCCACCCAACACTAAGGGCAATTTTGGAAACTAAGGGCAATTTAGCATGGCCAATCCACCTAACCTGCACATCTTTGGACTGTGGGAGGAAACCGGAGCACCCGGAGGAAACCCACGCACACACGGGGAGAACGTGCAAACTCCGCATAGACAGTGACCCAAGCCGGGAATTGAACCTGGGACCCTGGAGCTATGAAGCAATTGTGCTAACCACTATGCTACCGTACTGTATAAGAGTCTTAGAGTCATACCGCGCCCACCCTCCAGTTCCAGACTGTTCCCTACCCCCCATATACAGTCAGACTGTCCCCTGCCCCTCAGTATCAGACTGCGTCAGCGCCACACAGCGCCAGTCGGTGCCATTTCCAACCCGCCGTGTCAGACCGCCCCCAGTGTCAGACTACAGCGCCAGTAGGTGCCGTTTCCCACCCGTGTCAGACTGCCCCCCACAGTGTCAGACTGTTGTTTCCCCCCACCACCACCGACCACACAGTGTGTCAGACTGCGTCAGTGCCACACAGTGCCAGTCTGTGCCCCGTTTCCCACACACCATGTCAGAACCTCCCCCACCCACAGTGTCAGGCCCTCCCTCACCCACACAGTGTCAGACAGTCCCGTCCCCCCAGACACAGTGTCAAATCCTCCCCCACCCAGACAGTGTCAGACCCTCCCCCCCCCCGCACACAGTGTCAGACCCTCCCCACCCGCAGTGTCAGACCCTCCCCCCCTCGCAGTGTCAGACCCTCCGCCCCCCCGCACACCGTGTCAGACTACCCCCCCCCGCACACCGTGTCAGACCCTCCACCCCCCGCACACCGTGTCAGACCGCCCTGTCCCCCCGCACACCATGTCAGAACTTTCCCCCCTCCCCAGTGTCAGACCGTTTCCCCCCTCCCCAGTGTCAGACCGTTTCCCTCCCCCAGTGTCAGACCACACACACACTTAAGAGTTCATAGAATAAACATTGTTTTGCTTTAAAAATTACTTTTCCATTTCTGCTCTACCACACCTGTCGAGTGGGCTGTGTACTCCCCATACCACAATCTAGTAAAAGTTGTAGATCAGGTGAGCTCCATGAAACACTTTGGGGTTCTCTAAAACCTGGCCCATAACAAATTGGGGGCTCGAGGGGGATAAAAGTCTATCTATTGGGTTGGCTTAGTGAACTTAAAGACAGTGAGGGGTGAGCATATTGTGGGTTATTTTCAGGTGTGGTATTTTAGTTTAAGTAGGGAGTGTGTTGTGGACAATGACTCTTTCAGAGGCTCTGAAGTTTTTGGGGGTGGAGACAGTCACACGCAGTACCTTAAGGACAGAGACTAAAAGCAGACTGTTAGATTTGGCAAAAACATTGCAGTTAACATTACCTGACAAAATGCAAAAAGATGAGGTAATTATGGCAGTGGCTAAGCATTTAAAGTTGCCTGAGATACAGTCTGACACATTGGAAATGGCAAAAATCCAGTTACAACTTAAACAAACGGAACATGAGAAAGAATTAAAGCAGCTTGGATACGAAAGAGATAGAGAGGAAAAAGAAAGAGAGAGAAGAAAAAAGAAAATAAATAATAGCCCTAGCAGAAGAAAAAGAGAAAGGGAGATATAGATCAAGGAAAAAGATAAAGAGAGAGAGTTTGAACTTCAGAAAATGGCCATGAAACATGAGTCAGTTAAAATTGGCAGACGTAAAGGGAAACGTACAGTTGGATGATAGCGATGAGGATAGTGAGAAAGAGCGTCATAGTCGAAGGCTTGGTGGGGATCTATTTAAATATGTCCAAGCATTGCCAAGGTTTGATGAGAAGGAGGTAGAAGCCTTTTTCATTTCATTTGAGAAGGTAGCTAAACAAATGAAATGGCCACAGAATATGTGGGTATTACTAATTCAAACAAAGCTGATAGGTAAGGCTAGTGAAGTGTTTGCATCACTACCGGAAGAGGTATCTGGGACGTATGAGGAGGTGAAAAAAATCCATCTTAGGTGCATATGAACTAGTGCCTGAAGCCTACAGACAAAGGTTTAGAAATTTAAGGAAAGAATTTGGTCAAACATACATGGAGTTTGAAAGACTCAAACAAAGTAATTTTGATAGGTGGATCAGGGCTTTGAAAATAGACCAAACCCAACAGTAGTTTCAGCCTGTGAGGGATAGAAACTGGGGACATGAGAAATACTCAAGTGGTAAAGGTAAAGGTGATCTGATGGGAAATAATAAGGGGAGTGTACCTCAGACTAAAAAAGAAATCCAGGAGGGTGGAAGAGACATGAAAAGTTTCAAATGTTTTCACTGTAATAAACTAGGCCATGTAAAGTCACAGTGTTGATGGTTGAAGAAAAGCACTGGAAAGGCTGATGTGGTAAAACACAATAAGACAGTGGGGTTTGTTAAAGTGGTAAAGGAAAGCCCAAGTGAAGCGAAGGAGGTGCAAAAGATTGTACAGCCTGATCAAGAGGTGATTGATAAGAAGGTGCCAGATCTCTTTAAGGAATTTACCTGTGTGGGAAAAGTTTACTCGTGTATCAGGAGGAGCAGGTAAACAAGTCACAATTTTAAGAGATACGGGAGCTAGTCAATCTTTAATGGTAAGAGATGAGCAGTTATGTAGTTTGGGAAGAATGTTGCCAGAAAAGGTGGTAATATGTGGAATTCAGGGTGAGAGGAGTAATGTTTCATTATATAAGGCAAGGTTGGAAAGTCCAGTGAAGAGTGGTGAAATGGTAGTAGGAGTAATAGAGAAACTATCTTGTCCAGGAATACAGTTTATCTTGGGTACTGATACAGCTGGATCACAGGTGGGAGCGGTGCCTACTGTGGTTGATAAGCCAGTGGAAAATCCGACAACTGAAGTGTTGAAGGACGAATATCCTGGGATTTTTCCGGATTGTGCAGTAACAGTGTCGCAATGTCACAGGTTAAGACAAGAGGAAAAATCAAAGAGTGAAGATGAAGTGCAATTATCAGAAACGATTTTTGATCAGATGGTTGAAAAAGAACAAGAACAGGTGGAGGATGAGGCGGATATTTTTAGTTCAGGAAAATTGGCGGAGTTACAACAGAAAGATATAGAAATAAAACAGATGTATCAGAAAGCATACACGGAAGAGGAATCTGCGTGTATACCAGAGTGTTATTACCGTAAAAGTGATGTCTTGATGAGAAAATGGAGACCTTTACATATGCAGGTGGATGAAAAGTGGGCAGATGTTCATCAAGTAGTATTGCCGGTAGGGTATAGAAAAGAGGTGATGCGAGTTTCACATGAGGTACCAGTGGGAGGTCATTTGGGAATAAGGAAAACTCAAGCTAAAATCACAAAACATTTTTATTGGCCTGGACTACATAAAGATGTAGTTAAATTTTGTCAATCATGTCACACATGTCAAGTGATAGGGAAACCTCAAGCAGTGATAAAACCAGCACTCTTAATACCCATTCCAGCATTTGAGGAACCTTTTACAAGGGTCCTAATTGATTGCGTGGGACGGCTTCCAAAATGAAAAGTGGGAATCAATATCTTTTGACGATAATGGATGTGTCTACTAGGTTCCCAGTGGCCATTCCAGTACGTAATATTACAGCTAAAAATGTTGTGGAGGAGTTACTTAAATTCTTTACGAGATGTGGACTACCCACAGAAATACAATCGGATCAAGGATCGAATTTTACCTCAAGGTTATTCAAAGAAGTTATGGATAGCTTAGGAATAAAACAATTTAAATCAACTGCGTGCCATCCAGAATCGCAGGGAGCGTTAGAAAGGTGGCATCAGACATTAAAGACAATGTTGAGGGATTATTGTCACGATTATCCAGAGGATTGGGATAAAGGAATTCCATTTGTACTGTTTGCAATTAGAGATGCACCAATGAGTCAACCAAATTTAGTCCTTTTGAACTAATTTTTGGTCATGAGGTAAGAGGACCACTTAAATTGATTCAGGAAAAATTGGTGAGTGAGAAATCAGAACTTACATTATTGGATTTCGTGTCAAATTTTAGGGAACGATTAAATAGAGGTGAATTGCCTGGACAACATTTGAAAATTGCACAAAATGTGATGAAATGGGTATGTCGATTCCCAAATTTCTTTATCCGTCAGTCTGGCCTCAATAAAAGTCGAGATGGATTTGCAAGTAAAAAGAAGTTATTTTATTCAGCTTGCAAGCTACCTAGTCCACAGTGATACAGATAACATGTTGCTTTCTGCAGCCCCGGGAACTAAGTGTAGGTCCCAGACAAAGAGATCAGTACTCATACATTCAAATGGCATCAAGTTTCACATACTCGACACCCATAGGTCATCCTATGTCCCTCCTGACTTGTTTGATCTATTCTGATTGGCTCACTTCCAATCCCTTTCTCCGGCCCCTATCAATGCAGCATCACTCTCATAGACACACCTCTTCCTGCTTTTTCCATGCGGTCTAAAATCCTTTGTCTCTACTTGCCAGAATCAAAGTGGCTTATTTCTACATTACATTAACTAATATCTCTAAAGTAACTATTTTATATCACATTCGTCAGGTAGCGGACAAGAAATCCAAAGTTCGTAGTTTTGCCAGTGGAGATAAAGTTTTAGCATTGTTACCAGTGATAGGTGAATCTTTAAAAGCAAGGTTTTGTGGACCTTATCAGATTGAAAGGAAATTAAGTGAGGTGAATTATGTGGTTAAAGACGCCGGATAGAAGGAAGACTCACCAAGTGTGTCATGTGAATATGCTTAAAAGGTACTTTGAAAGGGAAGGAGAGAAAAAGGAGGTTTTAATGATTTTAACTCAAAGTGACAAACCAAATCCAGATGACTGTGAATTTGACATGCCTCAAATTAAATTGGAAAACGAGGATGTTCTTGAAAATTGGGCTAAATTGTTGAGTTACCTTCCAGAGGACTGACCTGAGTTATTGATATCACATGGACAAGTTTGTGGAGATAAATTGGGAAGTACTAAAATGGCTATACATGACGTAGATGTGGGAAATGCTGTTCCAATCAAACAACATCCATACAGACTTAACCCTTTAAAATTGGCACAGGTTAACATAGAGATTGAGAGTAAACTTTAAAATGGCATAATTGAAGTGGGTTGCAGCCAATGGAGCTCACCCATAGTGATGGTACCTAAACCAGACGGTACCCAATGGTCGTGTGTGGACTATAGAAAGGTTAATACAGTTACAAAAACGGACTCTTATCCTATCTCACATTTGGAGGATTGCATTGAGAAAGTGGGACAATCAGCTTGTATTTCCAAACTGGATTTACTTAAAGGTTACTGGCAGGTACCTTTATCCGAAAGGGCGAAGGAGATTTCAGCTTTTGTGACTCCAGATGGTAGATACCAATTCAAAGTTATGCCATTTGGCATGAAAAACGCCCCAGCCACATTTCAACGGTTAACTAACAAAGTTGTTTCAGGATTACCCAATTGTGCGGTATACATCGACGATCTGGTAATTTTCAGTCAGACATGGAAAGAACATTTAACACATCTGATGGAGTTATTCGATCAACTTCAGGAGGCGGGTTTGGTGATAAACCTAGCCAAAAGTGAATTTGGAAAGGCCCAAGTCACTTTCCTTGGCCATACGATCGGACAGCGTTGAACGGTCACAAGGGATGTGAAAACAAGTTATTGAGGAGTTTTCAATACCCTCAAGCCGAAGGGAAATAATGCGATTTCATGGCATGAGTGGATTTGATCGAACATTTGTGCAAAAGTTTTGTAGCGTGATTGTTCCATTGATGGACTTGCTGAAGAAACGTCGAAAATTTCATTGGACAATGGAGTTTCAACAGGCATTTGACTGCCTGAAGGCTGTGATAACCAATGCTCATGTGTTGGAGAATTACAAGGGACTCTGTGATCAGATTGAACTAAAGTATCTGACTTTAAAGAGACATGCTGAGGCATAGAAAAATGGACGGATCGTGCAGAGACCTTCTTGTTCAAAGAGACTGTCAATCGAGACGGATTTCAGTTGGAGGAAGAAGAACAAAAAGAAAATTATTATACCTGTTTGCGTGTGTTCTTTGAAACGAAAAAGTTTACTGTGTGCATTTGTTAAAGAATAGTGAAAAGGTGAAAAATGAAACCATCTTGAAGTTGATGGTTTATTTATTTTTCTCGGGGGGAGGTGTCATGTGAGAGTATCTTTAAGATATAGGTGTTTAAGAACTGTACCTTTAAGAAATGGGTGTTTATCAGTGTTGTCAGAGTGTTGGTGGAGCTGGGCTGTCTGTCAGCATTTTACTTTTGTTTCAGACTGTTTGCTGCAGGTGTGTTTTAGTTTTGTTTTCAGTGTTGGAGCTGAAGCCAGACAGAGCAGGTGCACTGTTGATCTCTCTGCCATGAAAAGACTATCTCTTGATCATTTGGTGAATTCAGAATTGATAAATGTTTTCAGTAGTGAATGTAAACCTGATGTGCTTCTGTTAAAAGGTGTTTCTTCTGTTTTCTGGATGTTGTTTGGGAAGTTATTAAGGATTACTTAGTGTTGCTCCCCATACCACAATCTAGTAAAAGTTGTGGGTTAGGTGAGCTCCATGATACACTTTGGGGTTCTCTAAACCCTGGCCCATAACAACCCCCACAACCCAAAGATGTGCAGGGTAGGTGAATTGGCCACACTAAATTGTCCATTAATTGGGAAAGAAAAATAATTCCTGGGATGTGGGTGTTGCTGGCTAGGCCAGCAATTTATTGCCCATCCCTAGTTGTCCTTGAGAGGTGGTGGTGAGCTATCTTCTTGAACCGCTGCAGTTCATGTGGTGTAGGTAAATCCACAGTGCAATCAGGGAGGGAGTTCTACGATTTTGACCCAGCGACAAGTCAGAATGGTGAATGTGGTGTTCAATTGTGCCTACTGATTTTGTCCTTCTAGATGGTAGTTGTCATGGAATTGGAGGGTGCAGCTTATGGAGCCTGTAGTGCATCGTGTCAATGGTATACACTGGGGCAGCAGGGTAGCACAGTGGTTAGCACTGTTGCTTCACAGCTCCAGGGTCCCAGGTTCGATTCCCGGCTTGGGTCACTGTCTGTGCACAATCTGCACGTTCTCCCCGTGTCTGCGTGGGATTCCTCTGGGTGCTCCGGTTTCCTTCCACAGTCCAAAGATGTGCAGGTTAGGGTCCAAAGATGTGCAAGTTAGGTGAGTTGGCCATGCTAAATTGTCCTTAGTGTCCAAAAAGGTTAGGTGGGGTTACAGGGATAGGATGGAGGTGTGGGCTTAAGTAGGATGCTCTTTCCATGGGCCAAATGGCCTCCTTCTGCACTATAAATTCTATGATTCTATGCTGCTACTGAGCATCATAGACTGTACCCTTGGCAGCACGGTGGCGCAGTGGTTAGCATTGCTGCCTCATAGCGCCAAGGTTCCAGGTTCGATCCCGGCTCTGGGTCTGGAGTTTGCACATTCTCCCCGCGTTTCCGTGGGTTTCGCCCCACAACCCAAAGATGTGCAGGGTAGGTGGAGGGTCACGCCAAATTGATCCTTAATTGGAAAAAATGAATTGGGTACTCTAATTTTTTTTTTTTAAATCATAGACTGTTTCCAGCCCCTCCCCCACACACACAATCCCGTTCGCCCACAGACACACATGAACACCATGTTAGACCACTGCCTCCCCATTCTGCAGTGAAGACTTACTCCACACTCACACACACCCTCTGCTCACTGCAGAAACATACGTTTTAGTGTCGGAGTCACTCCCCGATGATGCTGCCTGCTTTTTTCGGATGTGTTTCCGTTTCTTCTTGCCTTTGTGCTGGCTCTGCTGCTCCTCGGGCTCACTCTCATCGCTGTCCTCCAGCAAGGTGTAGGTCCGATTCTTCTGCTGCATAGCGAGGGCTTCTCGTTCAACAGCGCGCGATGCCTTCTCAATTGGCTGCTTCCTGGGAATCTTGCCGAGGAAAAACATGGGAAAGTCAAAAGTCCGCACAAAGAGTCATCAATAAACCAATGGAACACAGCGCAAGGTCTTAAACAGGTAATGCACATGGATCCGGGAGAGGCACTGTGGAGCCCAGGAGGAGGGCAACAGCCCAACACTTGATACCCCGGCCATTGCCCAGCCTTGAATCCCCAGTGAAAGATGTCACCAGGCTTCCTTACAAACCCCCAACACCCACCTTCATCCAGAGCTCATTGGCAAACAGTCGGACCTCCTGTGTAATATCGATAGTTCCCGTCTCCTCCAGGCGTCGGATGAAGTCTGGCACGCTGGTGCTGCGCTGGGCCGTGCCAATCAGAAACTGTGCCACATACTTGTCGCTCAGCCCCAGTAGCTGGTGAAGCTGGTCGTTCACCCACTTCTCCAACGAGCCCATGGCGACGCTGTAGAGAGACAGAGTGCGGACACAAAATCCGATCAGAAACTGGAATGAGTTGTAGAGTCATAGACTCTTACAGCACAGAGAGGCCGTTTGACATATCATGTTTGCATCAGCCATCAAGCCACCTATCTATTCCAATCCAAATATCCAGCATTGGTCATTAGCCTTGTGTGCTGTGGTGTTTCAAGTGCTCACTTAAATGCTTCTTAAATGTTGTGAGGGTTCCCACATCCACCGTCCTTTCAGGCAGAGTTCCAGTGCCCACCACCTTCCGGGTGAAAAGGTTTTCCTCAAATCCCCTCTAAACCTCTTGCCCCTGACCTTAAATCTGTGCCCCCCTTTGTTATTGATCCATCGCCTGAGGGGAAAAGTTCCTTCCTATCTATTCCCCTCATATTATTAAATTATTTTGTAAACCTCGATCAGGTTCCACCCTCAGCTTTCTCTGCTCTGAGAACCTCAGCCTAACCAGCCTCTTTTCCTAGCTGAAACACTCCAGTCCAGGCAACATCCTGGTGAATCTCCTCTGCACCCTCTCTCGTGCAATCACATCCTTCTGGTGACCAGAACTGCAAACAATACTCCAGCTATGGTCTAACCAACATTTTATTCAGCTCCATCGTAGAACCCATTGAATCCCTACAGTGCAGGAGGCCATTCAGCCCGTCGAGGCTGAACTGACCCTCCAAAAGGAATCTTACCCAGGCCTACTCCCCCTAATCCCACCTAACCTGCCCATCTTGGGACACTAAGGGCCAATTTAACATGGCCAATCCACCTGACCGGCACATGGGCGGGACAGTGGTTAGCACAACTGCCTCACAGTGTCAGGGACACGGGTTCAATTCCTGCCTCGGGTGACTGTGAGGAGTCTGCACGTTCTCCCAGTCTCTGCGGGGTTTCCTCCGGGTGCTCCGGTTTCCTCCCGCAGACCAAAGATGTGCAGGTTAGGTGGGGTTACGGGGTTGGGGCAGGGGAGTGAACCTGGGTAGGGTGCTCTTTCAGAGGGTCAGTGCAGACTCGATGGGCCAAATGGCCTCCTTGTACACTGCAGAAATTCTATGATGATGATGCAGCAGTACTAACCATGATTAGCTAATCATAAAGACAAGTATCCCATTCACCTCCTCAACCACCTTGTCCAGGGGTGCACAACCTGTGAGTTGATGTGGACAAGTCTGGACAGACACCCGGGTAACTCCGGGGATGTGGACAGCCGGGAAGAAGGGTTGGTCAGCGGGGGACCCGGCGGGTGAGCCGGACGGTCGGCTCACCGACTCCAACCAACAGGCTCCACCGGGCCTGACCAGGCCGCTCCGCGTTACCCCCAACAACGGCCTCGTGACCTCGCACCCCTGACCCCGGAAACGAGCCGCCAGCGCTGCTCCAGTGTCCCGAATCGGTCAGAGGCCGAGGGGAGTGCGGGCGACCCCGTTCACAGCGCCACCTCCGACCGGGAGGAATGAGGGCAGACGCCCAACACAGCGCCGCTCCGACCGGGAGGAACGAGGGCAGACGCCCAACACAGCGCCACCTCCGACCGGGAGGAACGAGGGCAGACGCCCAACACAGCGCCAATCCGACCTGGAGGAATGAGGGCTGACTCCCAATACAGCGCCACCTCCGAGCGGGAGGAATGTGCGCAACCCCGCCCACAACGCCGCCTCCGCCCAGGAGGAATGAGGGCAGACTCCGATCATAGCGACCTCTCTGTTTGGGAGGAATATGCGGAAACGTCGCCCACCGTGCCGCCTCCGTCCCCGAGGAATGAGGGCAGACTCCGAAAATAGCGCCCTCTCTGCTGGGGAGGAATGCAGTGGACTCCAGCAGCATCACCCTCCAGGCTGCAGAGGAATTTAGCCGCGCGAGTGCCAGGCAGTGACCATCTATCTCCAAAAAGGCACAAGGGAGATTATTCAGTCGTCCCGCCTGCTGGGGTACTGGCCGGTTCGAGCCGGGGAGAGGCAGTTCACCCGCTCCGCACATGGGAAAGGATTCAGCGATTCGCCCACCTTGTAGATGGCGCCGGAGCATAGCGACTCTGTGAGCTCTCTCCCCCGTCCCTTTTCTTTTATCTCCTATCAGCGTTCTGACCTACTAAAACTATTTTCCTCTTCTTATCATGAATTTGTTTTGTTTGGCCCCTTGTTCCGCACTGTAACCAATCACTGTTTTGTCGAAGTACCATTTGCCAATGTTCCCTGTTGATTATTCTTGTGTCTACTATGTACGTTCCTCAGAAAAATACTTTTCACTGTACTTCGGTACATGTGACAATAAATCAAATCAGGTGCACCCTCTTTACCCTCCCCCACCCCACCCATCACCCCACTTCCTGCCTCAGCTCAGCGACCGCCACCTGATATGAGTCAAGTTGGGCACGATGCCGAAAATGGCCAAAGTAGCATGTGCTCACCTCACGGTTGTGGAAAACGTGAAGCTCGCCAGGTGTACGCAACTCACAGACGGTCGTAAAAGTGAACGTTCTAATTGTCCGCCTGCGGGGGAACTCAATTCCACCAAGATGGCCCTTTAATTCAGGATGCATGACTTGCTAATCCATGCGGAAGGGCTTCCCGGCATTCCCACCTTGAAAGCCTTGAGAACAAATATTTTAAAAGTTCATCCCACCATCAGGAAACTTCCAGAATCAACATTTGATTTGATTTGATTTATTATTGTCACATGTATAAGTATACAGTTTTGTAGATGTTGCCAGACCGGCTGCAGGTATCTCCCGACGTTTCCTGTTTTGAGTTCACCTTCAACCCGTGCTCTAATTTCCCTTCACGTTTCGGCAGGCCTGTAATCCTGGCGCTGTTCCAGTCACCCTTCCCCCTGCAGCCTCCTGAGTTTTTCGATTGGGTTCTTATGGCCTCTCCTCATTTTTTACTTCACCCTCCTCTCCTTTAAAAAAAAAAAAAAAAATTTAGTGTACCCAATTAATTTTTTCCAATTAAGGGGCAATTTAGGGTGGCCAATCCACCTACCCTTCACATCTTTGGGTTGTGGGGACGAAACCCACGCAAACACGGGTAGAATGTGCAAACGCCACACGGACAGTGACCCAGAGCCGGGATCGAACCTGGGACCTCGGCGCCATGAGTCAGCAGGGCTAACCACTGTGCCACCATGCCGCCCCTTTTTGTCATTTGTAATGGGAGGAATGATGCTGCTTCTTTTGGTCACAAATTCATTTTGTATACAGAATGCTGTTGAAGAACTGGATTCCCATATCAGACACACATGCCACCTCTCTCACACACTCCCACCTCTCACACACACCCACCTCTCTCTCACACACTCCCACCTCTCTCTCACACACACTCCCACCTCTCTCACACACACACACACCCACCTCTCACACACTCCCACCTCTCTTTCTCACACACTCCCACCTCTCTCACACACTCCCACTCTCTCTCTCACACACTCCCACTCTCTCTCTCACACACTTCCACCTCTCTCTCACACACACTCCCACCTCTCTCATACACACACACTCCCACCTCTCACACACTCCCACCTCTCTTTCTCACACACTCCAACCTCTCTCTCTCACACACTCCCACCTCTCACACACTCCCACCTCTCTTTCTCACACACTCCAACCTCTCTCTCTCTCACACTCCCACCTCTCACACACTCCCACCTCTCTCTCACACACTCCCACCTCTCTCTCACACACACTCCCACCTTTCTCTCACACTCCCACCTCTCTCTCACACACTCCCACCTCTCTCTCACACACTCCCACCTCTCTCACAGACTCCCACCTCTCACACACTCCCACCTCTCTCACACACTCCCACTCTCTCTCTCACACACTCCCACCTCTCTCTCTCACACACTCCCACCTCTCTCACACACACTCCCACCTCTCTCACACACTCCCACCTCTCACACACTCCCACCTCTCTTTCTCACACACTCCAACCTCTCTCTGTCACACACTCCCACCTCTCACACACTCCCACCTCTCTCACACACTCCCACCTCTCTCACACACTCCCACCTCTCACACACTCACACCTCTGTCACACACTCCCACTCTCTCTCTCACACACTCCCACTCTCTCTCTCACACACTCCCACCTCTCTCTCACACACACTCCCACTCTCTCTCTCACACACTCCCACTCTCTCTCACACACTCCCACCTCTCTCTCTCACACACTCCCACCTCTCTCATACACACTCCCACCTCTCTTTCTCACACACTCCAACCTCTCTCTCTCACACACTCCCACCTCTCACACACTCCCACCTCTCTCTCCCACACTCCCACCTCTCTCTCACACACTCCCACCTCTCTCTCTCACACACTCCCACCTCTCTCTCACACACACTCCCACCTCTCTCACACACTCCCACCTCTCACACACTCCCACCTCTCTCACACACTCCCACTCTCTCTCTCACACACTCCCACCTCTCTCTCTCATACACTCCCACCTCTCACACACTCCCACCTCTCTCACACACTCCCACTCTCTCTCTCACACACTCCCACTCTCTCTCTCACACACACTCCCACCTCTCTCATGCACACACACTCCCACTCTCTCTCTCTCTCACACACTCCCACTCTCTCTCTCTCACACTCCCATCTCTCTCTCTCTCACACATTCCCACCTCTCTCATACACACACATTCCCACCTCTCTCTCACACACTCCCACCTCTCTCTCTCACACACTCCCACCTCTCTCTCTCACACACTCCCACCTCTCTCTCACACACACTCCCACCTCTCTCACACACTCCCACTCTCTCTCACACATTCCCACCTCTCTTTCTCACACACTCCCGCCTCTCTCTCACACACACTCCCACCTCTCTCACACACTCCCACTCTCTCTCTCACACATTCCCACCTCTCTCTCACACACTCCCACTCTCTCTCTCACACACTCCCACTCTCTCTCTCACACACTCCCACCTCTCTTTCTCACACACTCCCGCCTCTCTCTCACACACACTCCCACCTCTCTCACACACTCCCACTCTCTCCCTCACACATTCCCACCTCTCTCTCACACACTCCCACTCTCTCTCTCACACACTCCCACTCTCTCTCTCACACACTCCCACCTCTCTCATACACACTCCCATCTCTCTCATACACTCCCACCTCTCTCTCACACACACTCCCACCTCTCTCTCACACACACTCCCACCTCTCTCTCTCTCTCACACTCCCACCTCTCTCATACACTCCCACTCTCTCTCTCACACACTCCCACTCTCTCTCTCACACACTCCCGCCTCTCTCTCACACACACTCCCACCTCTCTCACACACTCCCACTCTCTCTCTCACACACTCCCTCTCTCTCACACACTCCCACCTCTCTCATACACACACACTCCCACCTCTCTCTCACACACACTCCCACCTCTCTCACACACTACCACTCTCTCACACACTCCCACCTCTCTCACACACACTCCCACCTCTCTCACACACACTCCCATCTCTCTCTCACACACTCCCATCTCTCTCTCACACACTCCCGCCTCTCTCTCACACACACTCCCACCTCTCTCACACACTCCCACTCTCTCTCTCACACACTCCCACTCTCTCTCTCACACACTCCCACCTCTCTCATACACACACACTCCCACCTCTCTCTCTCTCACACACTCCCACCTCTCTCTCACACGCACTCCCACCTCTCTCACACACACTCCCATCTCTCTCTCTCACACATTCCCACCTCTCTCATACACACACATTCCCACCTCTCTCTCACACACTCCCACCTCTCTCTCTCACACACTCCCACCTCTCTCTCTCTCACACACTCCCACCTCTCTCTCACACACACTCCCACCTCCCTCTCTCACACACTCCCACCTCTCTCTCACACACACTCCCAACTCTCTCTCACACACTCCCACCTCTCCCACACACACTCCCACCTCTCTCTCACACACACTCCGACCTCTCTTTCTCACACACACTCCCACCTCTCACACACTCCCACCTCTCTTTCTCACACACTCCCACCTCTCACACACTCCCACCTCTCTCACACACTCCCACTCTCTCTCTCACACACTCCCACCTCTCTCTCTCACACACTCCCACCTCTCACACACTCCCACCTCGCTTTCTCACACACTCCCACCTCTCACACACTCCCACCTCTCTCACACACTCCCACTCTCTCTCTCACACACTCCCACCTCTCTCATACACACACACTCCCACCTCTCTCTCTCTCACACACTCCCACCTCTCTCTCACACGCACTCCCAACTCTCTCACACACACTCCCATCTCTCTCTCTCTCACACATTCCCACCTCTCTCATACACACACATTCCCACCTCTCTCTCACACATTCCCACCTCTCTCTCACACACTCCCACTCTCTCTGTCTCACACTCCCACCTCTCTCTCACACACACTCCCACCTCTCTCACACACTCCCACTCTCTTTCTCACACACTCCCGCCTCTCTCTCACACACACTCCCACCTCTCTCACACACTCCCACTCTCTCTCTCACACACTCCCACCTCTCTTTCTCACACACTCCCGCCTCTCTCTCACACACACTCCCACCTCTCACACACTCCCACTCTCTCTCTCACACACTCCCACTCTCTCTCTCACACACTCCCACCTCTCTTTCTCACACACTCCCGCCTCTCTCTCACACACACTCCCACCTCTCTCACACACTCCCACTCTCTCTCTCACACATTCCCACCTCTCTCTCACACACTCCCACTCTCTCTCTCACACACTCCCACCTCTCTCTCACACACACTCCCACTCTCTCTCACACACACTCCCACTCTCTCTCACACACTCCCACCTCTCTCTCTCACACACTCCCACCTCTCTCATACACACTCCCACCTCTCTTTCTCACACACTCCAACCTCTCTCTCTCACACACTCCCACCTCTCTCTCACACACTCCCACCTCTCTCTCTCACACACTCCCACCTCTCTCTCACACACACTCCCACCTCTCTCACACACTCCCACCTCTCACACACTCCCACCTCTCTCACACACTCCCACTCTCTCTCTCACACACTCCCACCTCTCTCTCTCATACACTCCCACCTCTCACACACTCCCACCTCTCTCACACACTCCCACTCTCTCTCTCACACACTCCCACTCTCTCTCTCACACACACTCCCACCTCTCTCATGCACACACACTCCCACTCTCTCTCTCTCACACACTCCCACTCTCTCTCTCTCACACTCCCATCTCTCTCTCTCTCACACATTCCCACCTCTCTCATACACACACATTCCCACCTCTCTCTCACACACTCCCACCTCTCTCTCTCACACACTCCCACCTCTCTCTCTCACTCCCACTCTCTCTCTCACACATTCCCACCTCTCTCTCACACACTCCCACTCTCTCTCTCACACACTCCCACTCTCTCTCTCACACACTCCCACCTCTCTCATACACACTCCCATCTCTCTCATACACTCCCACCTCTCTCTCACACACACTCCCACCTCTCTCTCACACACACTCCCACCTCTCTCTCTCTCACACTCCCACCTCTCTCATACACTCCCACTCTCTCTCTCACACACTCCCACTCTCTCTCTCACACACTCCCACCTCTCTCACACACTCCCACTCTCTCTCTCACACACTCCCTCTCTCTCACACACTCCCACCTCTCTAATACACACACACTCCCACCTCTCTCTCACACACACTCCCACCTCTCTCACACACTACCACTCTCTCACACACTCCCACCTCTCTCACACACACTCCCATCTCTCTCTCACATACTCCCGCCTCTCTCTCACACACACTCCCACCTCTCTCACACACTCCCACTCTCTCTCTCACACACTCCCACTCTCTCTCTCACACACTCCCACCTCTCTCATACACACACACTCCCACCTCTCTCTCTCTCACACACTCCCACCTCTCTCTCACGCGCACTCCCACCTCTCTCACACACACTCCCATCTCTCTCTCTCTCACACATTCCCACCTCTCTCATACACACACATTCCCACCTCTCTCTCACACACTCCCACCTCTCTCTCTCACACACTCCCACCTCTCTCTCTCACACACTCCCACCTCTCTCTCACACACACTCCCACCTCCCTCTCTCACACACTCCCACCTCTCTCTCACACACACTCCCACCTCTCTTTCTCACACACACTCCCACCTCTCACATACTCCCACCTCTCTTTCTCACACACTCCCACCTCTCACACACTCCCACCTCTCTTTCTCACACACTCCAACCTCTCTCTCTCACACACTCCCACCTCTCACACACTCCCACCTCTCTTTCTCACACACTCCCACCTCTCACACACTCCCACCTCTCTCACACACTCCCACTCTCTCTCTCACACACTCCCACCTCTCTCTCTCACACACTCCCACCTCTCACACACTCCCACCTCGCTTTCTCACACACTCCCACCTCTCACACACTCCCACCTCTCTCACACACTCCCACTCTCTCTCTCACACACTCCCACCTCTCTCATACACACACACTCCCACCTCTCTCTCTCTCACACACTCCCACCTCTCTCTCACACGCACTCCCACCTCTCTCACACACACTCCCATCTCTCTCTCTCTCACACATTCCCACCTCTCTCATACACACACATTCCCACCTCTCTCTCACACACTCCCACTCTCTCTGTCTCACACTCCCACCTCTCTCTCACACACACTCCCACCTCTCTCACACACTCCCACTCTCTTTCTCACACACTCCCGCCTCTCTCTCACACACACTCCCACCTCTCTCTCACACTCCCACTCTCTCTCTCACACACTCCCACCTCTCTTTCTCACACACTCCCGCCTCTCTCTCACACACACTCCCACCTCTCTCACACACTCCCACTCTCTCTCACACATTCCCACCTCTCTCTCACACACTCCCACTCTCTCTCTCACACACTCCCACTCTCTCTCTCACACACTCCCACCACTCTCATTCACACTCCCATCTCTCTCATACACTCCCACCTCTCTCTCACACACACTCCCACCTCTCTCTCACACACACTCCCACCTCTCTCTCTCTCACATTCCCACCTCTCTCAAACACTCCCACTCTCTCTCTCACACACTCCCACTCTCTCTCTGACACACTCCCGCCTCTCTCTCACACACACTCCCACTCTCTCTCACACACTCCCACTCTCTCTCTCACAC
The DNA here is from genome assembly GCF_047496885.1 of Scyliorhinus torazame. Taxonomy (NCBI): domain Eukaryota; kingdom Metazoa; phylum Chordata; class Chondrichthyes; order Carcharhiniformes; family Scyliorhinidae; genus Scyliorhinus; species Scyliorhinus torazame. Next base: position 190,793,368 of record NC_092720.1, read on the forward strand.
ACTCCCACTCTCTCTCTCACACACTCCCACCTCTCTCATACACACACACTCCCACCTCTCTCTCACACACACTCCCACCTCTCTCACACACTACCACTCTCTCACACACTCCCACCGCTCTCACACACACTCCCATCTCTCTCTCTCACACACTCCCGCCTCTCTCTCACACACACTCCCACCTCTCTCACACACTCCCACTCTCTCTCTCACACACTCCCACCTCTCTCATACACACACACTCCCACCTCTCTCTCTCTCACAGTCCCACTCTCTCTCTCACACACTCCCACCTCTCTCATACACACTCCCATCTCTCTCATACACTCCCACCTCTCTCTCACACACACTCCCACCTCTCTCTCACACACACTCCCACCTCTCTCTCTCTCACACTCCCACCTCTCTCTCACACACACTCCCACCTCTCTCACACACTCCCACTCTCTTTCTCACACACTCCTGCCTCTCTCTCACACACACTCCCACCTCTCTCACACACTCCCACTCTCCTTCTCACACACTCCCACCTCTCTTTCTCACACACTCCCGCCTCTCTCTCACACACACTCCCACCTCTCCCACACACTCCCACTCTCTCTCTCACACATTCCCACCTCTCTCTCACACATTCCCACTCTCTCTGTCTCACACACTCCCACTCTCTCTCTCACACACTCCCACCTCTCTCATACACACTCCCATCTCTCTCATACACTCCCACCTCTCTCTCACACACACTCCCACCTCTCTCTCACACACACTCCCACCTCTCTCACACACTCCCACTCTCTCTCTCACACACTCCCACTCTCTCTCTCACACACTCCCACCTCTCTCATACACACACACTCCCACCTCTCTCACACACTACCACTCTCTCACACACTCCCACCTCTCTCACACACACTCCCATCTCTCTCTCACACACACTCCCGCCTCTCTCTCACACACACTCCCACCTCTCTCACACACTCCCACTCTCTCTCTCACACACTCCCACTCTCTCTCTCACACACTCCCACCTCTCTCATACACACACACTCCCACCTCTCTCTCTCTCACACACTCCCACCTCTCTCTCACGCGCACTCCCACCTCTCTCACACACACTCCCATCTCTCTCTCTCTCACACATTCCCACCTCTCTCATACACACACATTCCCACCTCTCTCTCACACACTCCCACCTCTCTCTCTCAGACACTCCCACCTCTCTCTCACACACACTCCCATCTCTCTCTCTCACACACTCCCACCTCTCTCTCACACACACTCCCACCTCTCTCTCACACACACTCCCACCTCTCTCTCACACACACTCCCACCTCTCTCTCTCACACACTCCCACCTCTCTTTCTCACACACTCCCACCTCTCACACACTCCCACCTCTCTTTCTCACACACTCCCACCTCTCACACACTCCCACCTCTCTTTCTCACACACTCCAACCTCTCTCTCTCACACACTCCCACCTCTCACACACTCTCACCTCTCTTTCTCACACACTCCCACCTCTCACACACTCCCACCTCTCTCACACACTCCCACTCTCTCTCTCACACACTCCCACCTCTCTCTCTCACACACTCCCACCTCTCACACACTCCCACCTCTCTTTCTCACACACTCCCACCTCTCTCATACACACACACTCCCACCTCTCACACACTCCCACCTCTCTTTCTCACACACTCCCACCTCTCTCACACACTCCCACTCTCTCTCTCACACACTCCCACTCTCTCTCTCACACACTTCCACCTCTCTCTCACACACACTCCCACCTCTCTCATACACACACACTCCCACCTCTCACACACTCCCACCTCTCTTTCTCACACACTCCAACCTCTCTCTCTCACACACTCCCACCTCTCACACACTCCCACCTCTCTTTCTCACACACTCCAACCTCTCTCTCTCACACACTCCCACCTCTCACACACTCCCACCTCTCTCTCACACACTCCCACCTCTCTCTCACACACACTCCCACCTTTCTCTCACACTCCCACCTCTCTCTCACACACTCCCACCTCTCTCTCACACACTCCCACCTCTCTCACAGACTCCCACCTCTCACACACTCCCACCTCTCTCACACACTCCCACTCTCTCTCTCACACACTCCCACCTCTCTCTCTCACACACTCCCACCTCTCTCACACACACTCCCAGCTCTCTCACACACTCCCACCTCTCTTTCTCACACACTCCAACCTCTCTCTCTCACACACTCCCACCTCTCACACACTCCCACCTCTCTCTCACACACTCCCACCTCTCTCTCACACACACTCCCACCTCTCTCACACACTCCCACCTCTCACACACTCCCACCTCTGTCACACACTCCCACTCTCTCTCTCACACACTCCCACTCTCTCTCTCACACACTCCCACCTCTCTCTCACACACACTCCCACTCTCTCTCTCACACACTCCCACTCTCTCTCACACACTCCCACTGTCTCTCTCTCACACACTCCCACCTCTCTCATACACACTCCCACCTCTCTTTCTCACACACTCCAACCTCTCTCTCTCACACACTCCCACCTCTCACACACTCCCACCTCTCTCTCACACACTCCCACCTCTCTCTCACACACTCCCACCTCTCTCTCTCACACACTCCCACCTCTCTCTCACACACACTCCCACCTCTCTCACACACTCCCACCTCTCACACACTCCCACCTCTCTCACACACTCCCACTCTCTCTCTCACACACTCCCACCTCTCTCTCTCATACACTCCCACCTCTCACACACTCCCACCTCTCTCACACACTCCCACTCTCTCTCTCACACACTCCCACTCTCTCTCTCACACACACTCCCACCTCTCTCATGCACACACACTCCCACTCTCTCTCTCTCTCACACACTCCCACTCTCTCTCTCTCACACTCCCATCTCTCTCTCTCTCACACATTCCCACCTCTCTCATACACACACATTCCCACCTCTCTCTCACACACTCCCACCTCTCTCTCTCACACACTCCCACCTCTCTCTCTCACACACTCCCACCTCTCTCTCACACACACTCCCACCTCTCTCACACACTCCCACTCTCTCTCACACATTCCCACCTCTCTTTCTCACACACTCCCGCCTCTCTCTCACACACACTCCCACCTCTCCCACACACTCCCACTCTCTCTCTCACACATTCCCACCTCTCTCTCACACACTCCCACTCTCTCTCTCACACACTCCCACTCTCTCTCTCACACACTCCCACCTCTCTTTCTCACACACTCCCGCCTCTCTCTCACACACACTCCCACCTCTCTCACACACTCCCACTCTCTCTCTCACACATTCCCACCTCTCTCTCACACACTCCCACTCTCTCTCTCACACACTCCCACTCTCTCTCTCACACACTCCCACTCTCTCTCTCACACACTCCCACCTCTCTCATACACACTCCCATCTCTCTCATACACTCCCACCTCTCTCTCACACACACTCCCACCTCTCTCTCACACACACTCCCACCTCTCTCTCTCTCACACTCCCACCTCTCTCATACACTCCCACTCTCTCTCTCACACACTCCCACTCTCTCTCTCACACACTCCCGCCTCTCTCTCACACACACTCCCACCTCTCTCACACACTCCCACTCTCTCTCTCACACACTCCCTCTCTCTCACACACTCCCACCTCTCTCATACACACACACTCCCACCTCTCTCTCACACACACTCCCACCTCTCTCACACACTACCACTCTCTCACACACTCCCACCTCTCTCACACACACTCCCACCTCTCTCACACACACTCCCATCTCTCTCTCACACACTCCCATCTCTCTCTCACACACTCCCGCCTCTCTCTCACACACACTCCCACCTCTCTCACACACTCCCACCTCTCTCATACACACACACTCCCACCTCTCTCTCTCACACACTCCCTCTCTCTCACACACTCCCACCTCTCTCATACACACACACTCCCACCTCTCTCTCACACACACTCCCACCTCTCTCACACACTACCACTCTCTCACACACTCCCACCTCTCTCTCTCACACACTCCCACCTCTCACACACTCCCACCTCGCTTTCTCACACACTCCCACCTCTCACACACTCCCACCTCTCTCACACACTCCCACTCTCTCTCTCACACACTCCCACCTCTCTCATACACACACACTCCCACCTCTCTCTCTCTCACACACTCCCACCTCTCTCTCACACGCACTCCCAACTCTCTCACACACACTCCCATCTCTCTCTCTCTCACACATTCCCACCTCTCTCATACACACACATTCCCACCTCTCTCTCACACATTCCCACCTCTCTCTCACACACTCCCACTCTCTCTGTCTCACACTCCCACCTCTCTCTCACACACACTCCCACCTCTCTCACACACTCCCACTCTCTTTCTCACACACTCCCGCCTCTCTCTCACACACACTCCCACCTCTCTCACACACTCCCACTCTCTCTCTCACACACTCCCACCTCTCTTTCTCACACACTCCCGCCTCTCTCTCACACACACTCCCACCTCTCACACACTCCCACTCTCTCTCTCACACACTCCCACTCTCTCTCTCACACACTCCCACCTCTCTTTCTCACACACTCCCGCCTCTCTCTCACACACACTCCCACCTCTCTCACACACTCCCACTCTCTCTCTCACACATTCCCACCTCTCTCTCACACACTCCCACTCTCTCTCTCACACACTCCCACCTCTCTCTCACACACACTCCCACTCTCTCTCACACACACTCCCACTCTCTCTCACACACTCCCACCTCTCTCTCTCACACACTCCCACCTCTCTCATACACACTCCCACCTACACTCCAACCCTCACTCTCTCACACACTCCCACCTCTCTCTCAACACACATCCACACTCTCTCTCTCACACACCTCCCACCTCTCTCTCACACTCTCTCCCACCTCTCTCACACACTCCCACCTCTCACACACTCCCACCTCTCTCACACACTCCCACTCTCTCTCTCACACACTCCCACCTCTCTCTCTCATACACTCCCACCTCTCACACACTCCCACCTCTCTCACACACTCCCACTCTCTCTCTCACACACTCCCACTCTCTCTCTCACACACACTCCCACCTCTCTCATGCACACACACTCCCACTCTCTCTCTCTCACACACTTCCCACTCTCTCTCTCTCACACTCCCATCTCTCTCTCTCTCACACATTCCCACCTCTCTCATACACACACATTCCCACCTCTCTCTCACACACTCCACCTCTCTCTCTCACACACTCCCACCTCTCTCTCTCACTCCCACTCTCTCTCTCACACATTCCCACCTCTCTCTCACACACTCCACTCTCTCTCTCACACACTCCCACTCTCTCTCTCACACACTCCCACCTCTCTCATACACACTCCCATCTCTCTCATACACTCCCACCTCTCTCTCACACACACTCCCACCTCTCTCTCACACACACTCCCACCTCTCTCTCTCTCACACTCCCACCTCTCTCATACACTCCCACTCTCTCTCTCACACACTCCCACTCTCTCTCTCACACACTCCCACCTCTCTCACACACTCCCACTCTCTCTCTCACACACTCCCCTCTCTCTCACACTACTCCCACCTCTCTAATACACACACACTCCCACCTCTCTCTCACACACACTCCCACCTCTCTCACACACACACTACCACTCTCGTCACACACTCCCACCTCTCTCACACACACTCCCATCTCTCTCTCACATACTCCCGCCTCTCTCTCACACACACTCCCACCTCTCTCACACACTCCCACTCTCTCTCTCACACACTCCCACCTCTCTCATACACACATCACTCCCACCTCTCTCTCTCTCACACACTCCCACCTCTCTCTCACGCGCACTCCCACCTCTCTCACACACACTCCCATCTCTCTCTCTCTCACACATTCCCACCTCTCTCATACACACACATTCCCACCTCTCTCTCACACACTCCCACCTCTCTCTCTCACACACTCCCACCTCTCTCTCTCACACTCTTCCCACCTCTCTCTCACACACTCCCACCTCCCTCTCTCACACACTCCCACCTCTCTCTCACACACACTCCCACCTCTCTTTCTCACACACACTCCCACCTCTCACATACTCCCACCTCTCTTTCTCACACACTCCCACCTCTCACACACTCCCACCTCTCTTTCTCACACACTCCAACCTCTCTCTCTCACACACTCCCACCTCTCACACACTCCCACCTCTCTTTCTCACACACTCCCACCTCTCACACACTCCCACCTCTCTCACACACTCCCACTCTCTCTCTCACACACTCCCACCTCTCTCTCTCACACACTCCCACCTCTCACACACTCCCACCTCGCTTTCTCACACACTCCCACCTCTCACACACTCCCACCTCTCTCACACACTCCCACTCTCTCTCTCACACACTCCCACCTCTCTCATACACACACACTCCCACCTCTCTCTCTCTCACACACTCCCACCTCTCTCTCACACGCACTCCCACCTCTCTCACACACACTCCCATCTCTCTCTCTCTCACACATTCCCACCTCTCTCATACACACACATTCCCACCTCTCTCTCACACACTCCCACTCTCTCTGTCTCACACTCCCACCTCTCTCTCACACACACTCCCACCTCTCTCACACACTCCCACTCTCTTTCTCACACACTCCCGCCTCTCTCTCACACACACTCCCACCTCTCTCTCACACTCCCACTCTCTCTCTCACACACTCCCACCTCTCTTTCTCACACACTCCCGCCTCTCTCTCACACACACTCCCACCTCTCTCACACACTCCCACTCTCTCTCACACATTCCCACCTCTCTCTCACACACTCCCACTCTCTCTCTCACACACTCCCACTCTCTCTCTCACACACTCCCACCACTCTCATTCACACTCCCATCTCTCTCATACACTCCCACCTCTCTCTCACACACACTCCCACCTCTCTCTCACACACACTCCCACCTCTCTCTCTCTCACATTCCCACCTCTCTCAAACACTCCCACTCTCTCTCTCACACACTCCCACTCTCTCTCTGACACACTCCCGCCTCTCTCTCACACACACTCCCACTCTCTCTCACACACTCCCACTCTCTCTCTCACACACTCCCACTCTCTCTCTCACACACTCCCACCTCTCTCATACACACACACTCCCACCTCTCTCTCACACACACTCCCACCTCTCTCACACACTACCACTCTCTCACACACTCCCACCGCTCTCACACACACTCCCATCTCTCTCTCTCACACACTCCCGCCTCTCTCTCACACACACTCCCACCTCTCTCACACACTCCCACTCTCTCTCTCACACACTCCCACCTCTCTCATACACACACACTCCCACCTCTCTCTCTCTCACAGTCCCACTCTCTCTCTCACACACTCCCACCTCTCTCATACACACTCCCATCTCTCTCATACACTCCCACCTCTCTCTCACACACACTCCCACCTCTCTCTCACACACACTCCCACCTCTCTCTCTCTCACACTCCCACCTCTCTCTCACACACACTCCCACCTCTCTCACACACTCCCACTCTCTTTCTCACACACTCCTGCCTCTCTCTCACACACACTCCCACCTCTCTCACACACTCCCACTCTCCTTCTCACACACTCCCACCTCTCTTTCTCACACACTCCCGCCTCTCTCTCACACACACTCCCACCTCTCCCACACACTCCCACTCTCTCTCTCACACATTCCCACCTCTCTCTCACACATTCCCACTCTCTCTGTCTCACACACTCCCACTCTCTCTCTCACACACTCCCACCTCTCTCATACACACTCCCATCTCTCTCATACACTCCCACCTCTCTCTCACACACACTCCCACCTCTCTCTCACACACACTCCCACCTCTCTCACACACTCCCACTCTCTCTCTCACACACTCCCACTCTCTCTCTCACACACTCCCACCTCTCTCATACACACACACTCCCACCTCTCTCACACACTACCACTCTCTCACACACTCCCACCTCTCTCACACACACTCCCATCTCTCTCTCACACACACTCCCGCCTCTCTCTCACACACACTCCCACCTCTCTCACACACTCCCACTCTCTCTCTCACACACTCCCACTCTCTCTCTCACACACTCCCACCTCTCTCATACACACACACTCCCACCTCTCTCTCTCTCACACACTCCCACCTCTCTCTCACGCGCACTCCCACCTCTCTCACACACACTCCCATCTCTCTCTCTCTCACACATTCCCACCTCTCTCATACACACACATTCCCACCTCTCTCTCACACACTCCCACCTCTCTCTCTCAGACACTCCCACCTCTCTCTCACACACACTCCCATCTCTCTCTCTCACACACTCCCACCTCTCTCTCACACACACTCCCACCTCTCTCTCACACACACTCCCACCTCTCTCTCACACACACTCCCACCTCTCTCTCTCACACACTCCCACCTCTCTTTCTCACACACTCCCACCTCTCACACACTCCCACCTCTCTTTCTCACACACTCCCACCTCTCACACACTCCCACCTCTCTTTCTCACACACTCCAACCTCTCTCTCTCACACACTCCCACCTCTCACACACTCTCACCTCTCTTTCTCACACACTCCCACCTCTCACACACTCCCACCTCTCTCACACACTCCCACTCTCTCTCTCACACACTCCCACCTCTCTCTCTCACACACTCCCACCTCTCACACACTCCCACCTCTCTTTCTCACACACTCCCACCTCTCTCATACACACACACTCCCACCTCTCACACACTCCCACCTCTCTTTCTCACACACTCCCACCTCTCTCACACACTCCCACTCTCTCTCTCACACACTCCCACTCTCTCTCTCACACACTTCCACCTCTCTCTCACACACACTCCCACCTCTCTCATACACACACACTCCCACCTCTCACACACTCCCACCTCTCTTTCTCACACACTCCAACCTCTCTCTCTCACACACTCCCACCTCTCACACACTCCCACCTCTCTTTCTCACACACTCCAACCTCTCTCTCTCACACACTCCCACCTCTCACACACTCCCACCTCTCTCTCACACACTCCCACCTCTCTCTCACACACACTCCCACCTTTCTCTCACACTCCCACCTCTCTCTCACACACTCCCACCTCTCTCTCACACACTCCCACCTCTCTCACAGACTCCCACCTCTCACACACTCCCACCTCTCTCACACACTCCCACTCTCTCTCTCACACACTCCCACCTCTCTCTCTCACACACTCCCACCTCTCTCACACACACTCCCAGCTCTCTCACACACTCCCACCTCTCTTTCTCACACACTCCAACCTCTCTCTCTCACACACTCCCACCTCTCACACACTCCCACCTCTCTCTCACACACTCCCACCTCTCTCTCACACACACTCCCACCTCTCTCACACACTCCCACCTCTCACACACTCCCACCTCTGTCACACACTCCCACTCTCTCTCTCACACACTCCCACTCTCTCTCTCACACACTCCCACCTCTCTCTCACACACACTCCCACTCTCTCTCTCACACACTCCCACTCTCTCTCACACACTCCCACTGTCTCTCTCTCACACACTCCCACCTCTCTCATACACACTCCCACCTCTCTTTCTCACACACTCCAACCTCTCTCTCTCACACACTCCCACCTCTCACACACTCCCACCTCTCTCTCACACACTCCCACCTCTCTCTCACACACTCCCACCTCTCTCTCTCACACACTCCCACCTCTCTCTCACACACACTCCCACCTCTCTCACACACTCCCACCTCTCACACACTCCCACCTCTCTCACACACTCCCACTCTCTCTCTCACACACTCCCACCTCTCTCTCTCATACACTCCCACCTCTCACACACTCCCACCTCTCTCACACACTCCCACTCTCTCTCTCACACACTCCCACTCTCTCTCTCACACACACTCCCACCTCTCTCATGCACACACACTCCCACTCTCTCTCTCTCTCACACACTCCCACTCTCTCTCTCTCACACTCCCATCTCTCTCTCTCTCACACATTCCCACCTCTCTCATACACACACATTCCCACCTCTCTCTCACACACTCCCACCTCTCTCTCTCACACACTCCCACCTCTCTCTCTCACACACTCCCACCTCTCTCTCACACACACTCCCACCTCTCTCACACACTCCCACTCTCTCTCACACATTCCCACCTCTCTTTCTCACACACTCCCGCCTCTCTCTCACACACACTCCCACCTCTCCCACACACTCCCACTCTCTCTCTCACACATTCCCACCTCTCTCTCACACACTCCCACTCTCTCTCTCACACACTCCCACTCTCTCTCTCACACACTCCCACCTCTCTTTCTCACACACTCCCGCCTCTCTCTCACACACACTCCCACCTCTCTCACACACTCCCACTCTCTCTCTCACACATTCCCACCTCTCTCTCACACACTCCCACTCTCTCTCTCACACACTCCCACTCTCTCTCTCACACACTCCCACTCTCTCTCTCACACACTCCCACCTCTCTCATACACACTCCCATCTCTCTCATACACTCCCACCTCTCTCTCACACACACTCCCACCTCTCTCTCACACACACTCCCACCTCTCTCTCTCTCACACTCCCACCTCTCTCATACACTCCCACTCTCTCTCTCACACACTCCCACTCTCTCTCTCACACACTCCCGCCTCTCTCTCACACACACTCCCACCTCTCTCACACACTCCCACTCTCTCTCTCACACACTCCCTCTCTCTCACACACTCCCACCTCTCTCATACACACACACTCCCACCTCTCTCTCACACACACTCCCACCTCTCTCACACACTACCACTCTCTCACACACTCCCACCTCTCTCACACACACTCCCACCTCTCTCACACACACTCCCATCTCTCTCTCACACACTCCCATCTCTCTCTCACACACTCCCGCCTCTCTCTCACACACACTCCCACCTCTCTCACACACTCCCACCTCTCTCATACACACACACTCCCACCTCTCTCTCTCACACACTCCCTCTCTCTCACACACTCCCACCTCTCTCATACACACACACTCCCACCTCTCTCTCACACACACTCCCACCTCTCTCACACACTACCACTCTCTCACACACTCCCACCTCTCTCACACACACTCCCACCTCTCTCACACACACTCCCATCTCTCTCTCACACACTCCCATCTCTCTCTCACACACTCCCGCCTCTCTCTCACACACACTCCCACTCTCTCTCTCACACACTCCCACCTCTCTCATACACACACACTCCCACCTCTCTCTCTCTCACACACTCCCACCTCTCTCTCACACGCACTCCCACCTCTCTCACACACACTCCCATCTCTCTCTCACACATTCCCACCTCTCTCATACACACACATTCCCACCTCTCTCTCACACACTCCCACCTCTCTCTCTCACACACTCCCACCTCTCTCTCTCTCACACACTCCACCTCTCTCTCACACACACTCCCACCTCCCTCTCTCACACACTCCCACCTCTCTCTCACACACACTCCCAACTCTCTCTCACACACTCCCACCTCTCCCACACACACTCCCACCTCTCTCTCACACACACTCCGACCTCTCTTTCTCACACACACTCCCACCTCTCACACACTCCCCCCTCTCTTTCTCACACACTCCCACCTCTCACACACTCCCACCTCTCTCACACACTCCCACTCTCTCTCTCACACACTCCCACCTCTCTCTCTCACACACTCCCACCTCTCACACACTCCCACCTCGCTTTCTCACACACTCCCACCTCTCACACACTCCCACCTCTCTCACACACTCCACTCTCTCTCTCTCACACACTCCCACCTCTCTCATACACACACTCCCACCTCTCTCTCTCTCACACACTCCCACCTCTCTCTCACACGCACTCCCACCTCTCTCACACACACTCCCATCTCTCTCCCTCTCACACATTCCCACCTCTCTCATACACACACATTCCCACCTCTCTCTCACACATTCCCACCTCTCTCTCACACACTCCCACTCTCTCTGTCTCACACTCCCACCTCTCTCTCACACACACTCCCCACCTCTCTCACACACTCCCACTCTCTTTCTCACACACTCCCGCCTCTCTCTCACACACACTCCCACCTCTCTCACACACTCCCACTCTCTCTCTCACCCATCCCACCTCTCTTTCTCACACACTCCCGCCTCTCTCTCACACACACTCCCACCTCTCTCACACACTCCCACTCTCTCTCTCACACACTCCACTCTCTCTCTCACACACTCCCACCTCTCTTTCTCACACACTCCCGCCTCTCTCTCACACACACTCCCACCTCTCTCACACACTCCCACTCTCTCTCTCACACATTCCCACCTCTCTCTCACACACTCCCACTCTCTCTCTCACACACTCCCACCTCTCTCTCACACACACTCCCACTCTCTCTCTCACACACTCCCACTCTCTCTCACACACTCCCACCTCTCTCTCTCACACTCCCACCTCTCTTTCTCACACACTCCAACCTCTCTCTCTCACACACTCCCACCTCTCACACACTCCCACCTCTCTCTCACACACTCCCACCTCTCTCTCACACACTCCCACCTCTCTCTCTCACACACTCCCACCTCTCTCTCACACACACTCCCACCTCTCTCACACACTCCCACCTCTCACACACTCCCACCTCTCTCACACACTCCCACTCTCTCTCTCACACACTCCCACCTCTCTCTCTCATACACTCCCACCTCTCACACACTCCCACCTCTCTCACACACTCCCCACTCTCTCTCTCACACACTCCCACTCTCTCTCTCACACCCACTCCCACCTCTCTCATGCACACACACTCCCACTCTCTCTCTCTCTCTCACACACTCCCACTCTCTCTCTCTCACACTCCCATCTCTCTCTCTCTCACACATTCCCACCTCTCTCATACACACACATTCCCACCTCTCTCTCACACACTCCCACCTCTCTCTCTCACACACTCCCACCTCTCTCTCTCACACACTCCCACCTCTCTGTCACACACACTCCCACCTCTCTCTCACACACTCCCACTCTCTCTCACACATTCCCACCTCTCTTTCTCACACACTCCCGCCTCTCTCTCACACACACTCCCACCTCTCTCACACACTCCCACTCTCTCTCTCACACATTCCCACCTCTCTCTCACACACTCCCACTCTCTCTCTCACACACTCCACTCTCTCTCTCACACACTCCCACCTCTCTTTCTCACACACTCCCGCCTCTCTCTCACACACACTCCCACCTCTCTCACACACTCCCACTCTCTCTCTCACACATTCCCACCTCTCTCTCACACACTCCCACTCTCTCTCTCACACACTCCCACTCTCTCTCTCACACACTCCCACCTCTCTCATACACACTCCCATCTCTCTCATACACTCCCACCTCTCTCTCACACACACTCCCACCTCTCTCTCACACACACTCCCACCTCTCTCTCTCACACTCCCACCTCTCTCATACACTCCCACTCTCTCTCTCACACACTCCCACTCTCTCTCTCACACACTCCCGCCTCTCTCTCACACACACTCCCACCTCTCTCACACACACTCCCACTCTCTCTCTCACACACTCCCTCTCTCTCACACACTCCCACCTCTCTCATACACACACACTCCCACCTCTCTCTCACACACACTCCCACCTCTCTCACACACTACCACTCTCTCACACACTCCCACCTCTCTCACACACACTCCCACCTCTCTCACACACACTCCCATCTCTCTCTCACACACTCCCATCTCTCTCTCACACACTCCCGCCTCTCTCTCACACACACTCCCACCTCTCTCACACACTCCCACTCTCTCTCTCACACACTCCCACTCTCTCTCTCACACACTCCCACCTCTCTCATACACACACACTCCCACCTCTCTCTCTCTCACACACTCCCACCTCTCTCTCACGCGCACTCCCACCTCTCTCACACACACTCCCATCTCTCTCTCTCTCACACACTCCCACCTCTCTCTCACACGCACTCCCACCTCTCTCACACACACTCCCATCTCTCTCTCACACATTCCCACCTCTCTCATACACACACATTCCCACCTCTCTCTCACACACTCCCACCTCTCTCTCTCACACACTCCCACCTCTCTCTCTCTCACACACTCCCACCTCTCTCTCACACACACTCCCACCTCCCTCTCTCACACACTCCCACCTCTCTCTCACACACACTCCCAACTCTCTCTCACACACTCCCACCTCTCCCACACACACTCCCACCTCTCTCTCACACACACTCCGACCTCTCTTTCTCACACACACTCCCACCTCTCACACACTCCCACCTCTCTTTCTCACACACTCCCACCTCTCACACACTCCCACCTCTCTCACACACACCCACTCTCTCTCTCACACACTCCCACCTCTCTCTCTCACACACTCCCACCTCTCACACACTCCCACCTCGCTTTCTCACACACTCCCACCTCTCACACACTCCCACCTCTCTCACACACTCCCACTCTCTCTCTCACACACTCCCACCTCTCTCATACACACACACTCCCATCTCTCTCTCTCTCACACACTCCCACCTCTCTCTCACACGCACTCCCACCTCTCTCACACACACTCCCATCTCTCTCTCTCTCACACATTCCCACCTCTCTCATACACACACATTCCCACCTCTCACACACTCCCACCTCTCTTTCTCACACACTCCAACCTCTCTCTCTCACACACTCCCACCTCTCACACACTCCCACCTCTCTCTCACACACTCCCACCTCTCTCTCACACACTCCCACCTCTCTCTCTCACACACTCCCACCTCTCTCTCACACACACTCCCACCTCTCTCACACACTCCCACCTCTCACACACTCCCACCTCTCTCACACACTCCCACTCTCTCTCTCACACACTCCCACCTCTCTCTCTCATACACTCCCACCTCTCACACACTCCCACCTCTCTCACACACTCCCACTCTCTCTCTCACACACTCCCACTCTCTCTCTCACACACACTCCCACCTCTCTCATGCACACACACTCCCACTCTCTCTCTCTCTCTCACACACTCCCACTCTCTCTCTCTCACACTCCCATCTCTCTCTCTCTCACACATTCCCACCTCTCTCATACACACACATTCCCACCTCTCTCTCACACACTCCCACCTCTCTCTCTCACACACTCCCATCTCTCTCTCTCACACACTCCCACCTCTCTGTCACACACACTCCCACCTCTCTCACACACTCCCACTCTCTCTCACACATTCCCACCTCTCTTTCTCACACACTCCCGCCTCTCTCTCACACACACTCCCACCTCTCTCACACACTCCCACCTCTCTCTCACACACACTCCCACCTCTATCACACACTCCCACTCTCTTTCTCACACACTCCCGCCTCTCTCTCACACACACTCCCACCTCTCTCACACACTCCCACTCTCTCTCTCACACACTCCCACCTCTCTTTCTCACACACTCCCGCCTCTCTCTCACACACACTCCCACCTCTCTCACACACTCCCACTCTCTCTCTCACACACTCCCACTCTCTCTCTCACACACTCCCACCTCTCTTTCTCACACACTCCCGCCTCTCTCTCACACACACTCCCACCTCTCTCACATACTCCCACTCTCTCTCTCACACATTCCCACCTCTCTCTCACACACTCCCACTCTCTCTCTCACACACTCCCACTCTCTCTCTCACACACTCCCACCTCTCTCATACACACTCCCATCTCTCTCATACACTCCCACCTCTCTCTCACACACACTCCCACCTCTCTCACACACTCCCACCTCTCACACACTCCCACCTCTCTCACACACTCCCACTCTCTCTCTCACACACTCCCACCTCTCTCTCTCATACACTCCCACCTCTCACACACTCCCACCTCTCTCACACACTCCCACTCTCTCTCTCACACACTCCCACTCTCTCTCTCACACACACTCCCACCTCTCTCATGCACACACACTCCCACTCTCTCTCTCTCTCACACACTCCCACTCTCTCTCTCTCACACTCCCATCTCTCTCTCTCTCACACATTCCCACCTCTCTCATACACACACATTCCCACCTCTCTCTCACACACTCCCACCTCTCTCTCTCACACACTCCCACCTCTCTCTCTCACACACTCCCACCTCTCTCTCACACACACTCCCACCTCTCTCACACACTCCCACTCTCTCTCACACATTCCCACCTCTCTTTCTCACACACTCCCGCCTCTCTCTCACACACACTCCCACCTCTCCCACACACTCCCACTCTCTCTCTCACACATTCCCACCTCTCTCTCACACACTCCCACTCTCTCTCTCACACACTCCCACTCTCTCTCTCACACACTCCCACCTCTCTTTCTCACACACTCCCGCCTCTCTCTCACACACACTCCCACCTCTCTCACACACTCCCACTCTCTCTCTCACACATTCCCACCTCTCTCTCACACACTCCCACTCTCTCTCTCACACACTCCCACTCTCTCTCTCACACACTCCCACTCTCTCTCTCACACACTCCCACCTCTCTCATACACACTCCCATCTCTCTCATACACTCCCACCTCTCTCTCACACACACTCCCACCTCTCTCTCACACACACTCCCACCTCTCTCTCTCTCACACTCCCACCTCTCTCATACACTCCCACTCTCTCTCTCACACACTCCCACTCTCTCTCTCACACACTCCCGCCTCTCTCTCACACACACTCCCACCTCTCTCACACACTCCCACTCTCTCTCTCACACACTCCCTCTCTCTCACACACTCCCACCTCTCTCATACACACACACTCCCACCTCTCTCTCACACACACTCCCACCTCTCTCACACACTACCACTCTCTCACACACACTCCCACCTCTCTCACACACTACCACTCTCTCACACACTCCCACCTCTCTCACACACACTCCCACCTCTCTCACACACACTCCCATCTCTCTCTCACACACTCCCATCTCTCTCTCACACACTCCCGCCTCTCTCTCACACACACTCCCACCTCTCTCACACACTCCCACTCTCTCTCTCACACACTCCCACTCTCTCTCTCACACACTCCCACCTCTCTCATACACACACACTCCCACCTCTCTCTCTCTCACACACTCCCACCTCTCTCTCACACGCACTCCCACCTCTCTCACACACACTCCCATCTCTCTCTCACACATTCCCACCTCTCTCATACACACACATTCCCACCTCTCTCTCACACACTCCCACCTCTCTCTCTCACACACTCCCACCTCTCTCTCTCTCACACACTCCCACCTCTCTCTCACACACACTCCCACCTCCCTCTCTCACACACTCCCACCTCTCTCTCACACACACTCCCAACTCTCTCTCACACACTCCCACCTCTCCCACACACACTCCCACCTCTCTCTCACACACACTCCGACCTCTCTTTCTCACACACACTCCCACCTCTCACACACTCCCCCCTCTCTTTCTCACACACTCCCACCTCTCACACACTCCCACCTCTCTCACACACTCCCACTCTCTCTCTCACACACTCCCACCTCTCTCTCTCACACACTCCCACCTCTCACACACTCCCACCTCGCTTTCTCACACACTCCCACCTCTCACACACTCCCACCTCTCTCACACACTCCCACTCTCTCTCTCACACACTCCCACCTCTCTCATACACACACACTCCCACCTCTCTCTCTCTCACACACTCCCACCTCTCTCTCACACGCACTCCCACCTCTCTCACACACACTCCCATCTCTCTCCCTCTCACACATTCCCACCTCTCTCATACACACACATTCCCACCTCTCTCTCACACATTCCCACCTCTCTCTCACACACTCCCACTCTCTCTGTCTCACACTCCCACCTCTCTCTCACACACACTCCCACCTCTCTCACACACTCCCACTCTCTTTCTCACACACTCCCGCCTCTCTCTCACACACACTCCCACCTCTCTCACACACTCCCACTCTCTCTCTCACACACTCCCACCTCACTTTCTCACACACTCCCGCCTCTCTCTCACACACACTCCCACCTCTCTCATGCACACACACTCCCACTCTCTCTCTCTCTCTCACACACTCCCACTCTCTCTCTCTCACACTCCCATCTCTCTCTCTCTCACACATTCCCACCTCTCTCATACACACACATTCCCACCTCTCTCTCACACACTCCCACCTCTCTCTCTCACACACTCCCATCTCTCTCTCTCACACACTCCCACCTCTCTGTCACACACACTCCCACCTCTCTCACACACTCCCACTCTCTCTCACACATTCCCACCTCTCTTTCTCACACACTCCCGCCTCTCTCTCACACACACTCCCACCTCTCTCACACACTCCCACCTCTCTCTCACACACACTCCCACCTCTATCACACACTCCCACTCTCTTTCTCACACACTCCCGCCTCTCTCTCACACACACTCCCACCTCTCTCACACACTCCCACTCTCTCTCTCACACACTCCCACCTCTCTTTCTCACACACTCCCGCCTCTCTCTCACACACACTCCCACCTCTCTCACACACTCCCACTCTCTCTCTCACACACTCCCACTCTCTCTCTCACACACTCCCACCTCTCTTTCTCACACACTCCCGCCTCTCTCTCACACACACTCCCACCTCTCTCACATACTCCCACTCTCTCTCTCACACATTCCCACCTCTCTCTCACACACTCCCACTCTCTCTCTCACACACTCCCACTCTCTCTCTCACACACTCCCACCTCTCTCATACACACTCCCATCTCTCTCATACACTCCCACCTCTCTCTCACACACACTCCCACCTCTCTCACACACTCCCACCTCTCACACACTCCCACCTCTCTCACACACTCCCACTCTCTCTCTCACACACTCCCACCTCTCTCTCTCATACACTCCCACCTCTCACACACTCCCACCTCTCTCACACACTCCCACTCTCTCTCTCACACACTCCCACTCTCTCTCTCACACACACTCCCACCTCTCTCATGCACACACACTCCCACTCTCTCTCTCTCTCACACACTCCCACTCTCTCTCTCTCACACTCCCATCTCTCTCTCTCTCACACATTCCCACCTCTCTCATACACACACATTCCCACCTCTCTCTCACACACTCCCACCTCTCTCTCTCACACACTCCCACCTCTCTCTCTCACACACTCCCACCTCTCTCTCACACACACTCCCACCTCTCTCACACACTCCCACTCTCTCTCACACATTCCCACCTCTCTTCTCACACACTCCCGCCTCTCTCTCACACACACTCCCACCTCTCCCACACACTCCCACTCTCTCTCTCACACATTCCCACCTCTCTCTCACACACTCCCACTCTCTCTCTCACACACTCCCACTCTCTCTCTCACACACTCCCACCTCTCTTTCTCACACACTCCCGCCTCTCTCTCACACACACTCCCACCTCTCTCACACACTCCCACTCTCTCTCTCACACATTCCCACCTCTCTCTCACACACTCCCACTCTCTCTCTCACACACTCCCACTCTCTCTCTCACACACTCCCACTCTCTCTCTCACACACTCCCACCTCTCTCATACACACTCCCATCTCTCTCATACACTCCCACCTCTCTCTCACACACACTCCCACCTCTCTCTCACACACACTCCCACCTCTCTCTCTCTCACACTCCCACCTCTCTCATACACTCCCACTCTCTCTCTCACACACTCCCACTCTCTCTCTCACACACTCCCGCCTCTCTCTCACACACACTCCCACCTCTCTCACACACTCCCACTCTCTCTCTCACACACTCCCTCTCTCTCACACACTCCCACCTCTCTCATACACACACACTCCCACCTCTCTCTCACACACACTCCCACCTCTCTCACACACTACCACTCTCTCACACACACTCCCACCTCTCTCACACACTACCACTCTCTCACACACTCCCACCTCTCTCACACACACTCCCACCTCTCTCACACACACTCCCATCTCTCTCTCACACACTCCCATCTCTCTCTCACACACTCCCGCCTCTCTCTCACACACACTCCCACCTCTCTCACACACTCCCACTCTCTCTCTCACACACTCCCACTCTCTCTCTCACACACTCCCACCTCTCTCATACACACACACTCCCACCTCTCTCTCTCTCACACACTCCCACCTCTCTCTCACACGCACTCCCACCTCTCTCACACACACTCCCATCTCTCTCTCACACATTCCCACCTCTCTCATACACACACATTCCCACCTCTCTCTCACACACTCCCACCTCTCTCTCTCACACACTCCCACCTCTCTCTCTCTCACACACTCCCACCTCTCTCTCACACACACTCCCACCTCCCTCTCTCACACACTCCCACCTCTCTCTCACACACACTCCCAACTCTCTCTCACACACTCCCACCTCTCCCACACACACTCCCACCTCTCTCTCACACACACTCCGACCTCTCTTTCTCACACACACTCCCACCTCTCACACACTCCCCCCTCTCTTTCTCACACACTCCCACCTCTCACACACTCCCACCTCTCTCACACACTCCCACTCTCTCTCTCACACACTCCCACCTCTCTCTCTCACACACTCCCACCTCTCACACACTCCCACCTCGCTTTCTCACACACTCCCACCTCTCACACACTCCCACCTCTCTCACACACTCCCACTCTCTCTCTCACACACTCCCACCTCTCTCATACACACACACTCCCACCTCTCTCTCTCTCACACACTCCCACCTCTCTCTCACACGCACTCCCACCTCTCTCACACACACTCCCATCTCTCTCCCTCTCACACATTCCCACCTCTCTCATACACACACATTCCCACCTCTCTCTCACACATTCCCACCTCTCTCTCACACACTCCCACTCTCTCTGTCTCACACTCCCACCTCTCTCTCACACACACTCCCACCTCTCTCACACACTCCCACTCTCTTTCTCACACACTCCCGCCTCTCTCTCACACACACTCCCACCTCTCTCACACACTCCCACTCTCTCTCTCACACACTCCCACCTCACTTTCTCACACACTCCCGCCTCTCTCTCACACACACTCCCACCTCTCTCACACACTCCCACTCTCTCTCTCACACACTCCCACTCTCTCTCTCACACACTCCCACCTCTCTTTCTCACACACTCCCGCCTCTCTCTCACACACACTCCCACCTCTCTCACACACTCCCACTCTCTCTCTCACACATTCCCACCTCTCTCTCACACACTCCCACTCTCTCTCTCACACACTCCCACCTCTCTCTCACACACACTCCCACTCTCTCTCTCACACACTCCCACTCTCTCTCACACACTCCCACCTCTCTCTCTCACACTCCCACCTCTCTTTCTCACACACTCCAACCTCTCTCTCTCACACACTCCCACCTCTCACACACTCCCACCTCTCTCTCACACACTCCCACCTCTCTCTCACACACTCCCACCTCTCTCTCTCACACACTCCCACCTCTCTCTCACACACACTCCCACCTCTCTCACACACTCCCACCTCTCACACACTCCCACCTCTCTCACACACTCCCACTCTCTCTCTCACACACTCCCACCTCTCTCTCTCTCATACACTCCCACCTCTCACACACTCCCACCTCTCTCACACACTCCCACTCTCTCTCACACACTCCCACTCTCTCTCTCACACACACTCCCACCTCTCTCATGCACACACACTCCCACTCTCTCTCTCTCTCTCACACACTCCCACTCTCTCTCTCTCACACTCCCATCTCTCTCTCTCTCACACATTCCCACCTCTCTCATACACACACATTCCCACCTCTCTCTCACACACTCCCACCTCTCTCTCTCACACACTCCCACCTCTCTCTCTCACACACTCCCACCTCTCTGTCACACACACTCCCACCTCTCTCACACACTCCCACTCTCTCTCACACATTCCCACCTCTCTTTCTCACACACTCCCGCCTCTCTCTCACACACACTCCCACCTCTCTCACACACTCCCACTCTCTCTCTCACACATTCCCACCTCTCTCTCACACACTCCCACTCTCTCTCTCACACACTCCCACTCTCTCTCTCACACACTCCCACCTCTCTTTCTCACACACTCCCGCCTCTCTCTCACACACACTCCCACCTCTCTCACACACTCCCACTCTCTCTCTCACACATTCCCACCTCTCTCTCACACACTCCCACTCTCTCTCTCACACACTCCCACTCTCTCTCTCACACACTCCCACCTCTCTCATACACACTCCCATCTCTCTCATACACTCCCACCTCTCTCTCACACACACTCCCACCTCTCTCTCACACACACTCCCACCTCTCTCTCTCTCACACTCCCACCTCTCTCATACACTCCCACTCTCTCTCTCACACACTCCCACTCTCTCTCTCACACACTCCCGCCTCTCTCTCACACACACTCCCACCTCTCTCACACACTCCCACTCTCTCTCTCACACACTCCCTCTCTCACACACACTCCCACCTCTCTCATACACACACACTCCCACCTCTCTCTCACACACACTCCCACCTCTCTCACACACTACCACTCTCTCACCTCTCTCACACACACTCCCACCTCTCTCACACACACTCCCATCTCTCTCTCACACACTCCCATCTCTCTCTCTCACACACTCCCGCCTCTCTCTCACACACACTCCCACCTCTCTCACACACTCCCACTCTCTCTCTCACACACTCCCACTCTCTCTCTCACACACTCCCACCTCTCTCACACACTCCCACTCTCTCTCTCACACACTCCCACCTCTCTCTCTCATACACTCCCACCTCTCACACACTCCCACCTCTCTCACACACTCCCACTCTCTCTCTCACACACTCCCACTCTCTCTCTCACACACACTCCCACCTCTCTCATGCACACACACTCCCACTCTCTCTCTCTCTCACACACTCCCACTCTCTCTCTCTCACACTCCCATCTCTCTCTCTCTCACACATTCCCACCTCTCTCATACACACACATTCCCACCTCTCTCTCACACACTCCCACCTCTCTCTCTCACACACTCCCACCTACCTCTCTCACACACTCCCACTCTCTCTCACACATTCCCACCTCTCTTTCTCACACACTCCCGCCTCTCTCTCACACACACTCCCACCTCTCCCACACACTCCCACTCTCTCTCTCACACATTCCCACCTCTCTCTCACACACTCCCACTCTCTCTCTCACACACTCCCACTCTCTCTCTCACACACTCCCACCTCTCTTTCTCACACACTCCCGCCTCTCTCTCACACACACTCCCACCTCTCTCACACACTCCCACTCTCTCTCTCACACATTCCCACCTCTCTCTCACACACTCCCACTCTCTCTCTCACACACACTCCCACTCTCTCTCTCACACACTCCCACTCTCTCTCTCACACACTCCCACCTCTCTCATACACACTCCATCTCTCTCATACACTCCCACCTCTCTCTCACACACACTCCACCTCTCTCTCACACACACTCCCACCTCTCTCTCTCTCACACTCCCACCTCTCTCATACACTCCCACTCTCTCTCTCACACACTCCCACTCTCTCTCTCACACACTCCCCAGCCCTCTCTCTCACACACACTCCCACCTCTCTCACACACTCCCACTCTCTCTCTCACACACTCCCTCTCTCACACACTCCCACCTCTCTCATACACACACACTCCCACCTCTCTCTCACACACACTCCCACCTCTCTCACACACTACCACTCTCTCACACACTCCCACCTCTCTCACACACACTCCCACCTCTCTCACACACACTCCCATCTCTCTCTCACACACTCCCATCTCTCTCTCACACACTCCCGCCTCTCTCTCACACACACTCCCACCTCTCTCACACACTCCCACTCTCTCTCTCACACACTCCCACTCTCTCTCTCACACACTCCCACCTCTCTCATACACACACACTCCCACCTCTCTCTCTCTCACACACTCCCACCTCTCTCTCACACGCACTCCCACCTCTCTCACACACACTCCCATCTCTCTCTCACACATTCCCACCTCTCTCATACACACACATTCCCACCTCTCTCTCACACACTCCCACCTCTCTCTCTCACACACTCCCACCTCTCTCTCTCTCACACACTCCCACCTCTCTCTCACACACACTCCCACCTCCCTCTCTCACACACTCCCACCTCTCTCTCACACACACTCCCAACTCTCTCTCACACACTCCCACCTCTCCCACACACACTCCCACCTCTCTCTCACACACACTCCGACCTCTCTTTCTCACACACACTCCCACCTCTCACACACTCCCCCCTCTCTTTCTCACACACTCCCACCTCTCACACACTCCCACCTCTCTCACACACTCCCACTCTCTCTCTCACACACTCCCACCTCTCTCTCTCACACACTCCCACCTCTCACACACTCCCACCTCTCACACACTCCCACCTCGCTTTCTCACACACTCCCACCTCTCACACACTCCCACCTCTCTCACACACTCCCACTCTCTCTCTCACACACTCCCACCTCTCTCATACACACACACTCCCACCTCTCTCTCTCTCACACACTCCCACCTCTCTCTCACACGCACTCCCACCTCTCTCACACACACTCCCATCTCTCTCCCTCTCACACATTCCCACCTCTCTCATACACACACATTCCCACCTCTCTCTCACACATTCCCACCTCTCTCTCACACACTCCCACTCTCTCTGTCTCACACTCCCCACCTCTCTCTCACACACACTCCCACCTCTCTCACACACTCCCACTCTCTTTCTCACACACTCCCGCCTCTCTCTCACACACACTCCCACCTCTCTCACACACTCCCACTCTCTCTCTCACACACTCCCACCTCACTTTCTCACACACTCCCGCCTCTCTCTCACACACACTCCCACCTCTCTCACACACTCCCACTCTCTCTCTCACACACTCCCACTCTCTCTCTCACACACTCCCACCTCTCTTTCTCACACACTCCCGCCTCTCTCTCACACACACTCCCACCTCTCTCACACACTCCCACTCTCTCTCTCACACATTCCCACCTCTCTCTCACACACTCCCACTCTCTCTCTCACACACTCCCACCTCTCTCTCACACACACTCCCACTCTCTCTCTCACACACTCCCACTCTCTCACACACTCCCACCTCTCTCTCTCACACTCCCACCTCTCTTTCTCACACACTCCAACCTCTCTCTCTCACACACTCCCACCTCTCACACACTCCCACCTCTCTCTCACACACTCCCACCTCTCTCTCACACACTCCCACCTCTCTCTCTCACACACTCCCACCTCTCTCTCACACACACTCCCACCTCTCTCACACACTCCCACCTCTCACACACTCCCACCTCTCTCACACACTCCCACTCTCTCTCTCACACACTCCCACCTCTCTCTCTCATACACTCCCACCTCTCACACACTCCCACCTCTCTCACACACTCCCACTCTCTCTCTCACACACTCCCACCTCTCTCTCACACCCACTCCCACCTCTCTCATGCACACACACTCCCACTCTCTCTCTCTCTCTCACACACTCCCACTCTCTCTCTCTCACACTCCCATCTCTCTCTCTCTCACACATTCCCACCTCTCTCATACACACACATTCCCACCTCTCTCTCACACACTCCCACCTCTCTCTCTCACACACTCCCACCTCTCTCTCTCACACACTCCCACCTCTCTGTCACACACACTCCCACCTCTCTCACACACTCCCACTCTCTCTCACACATTCCCACCTCTCTTTCTCACACACTCCCGCCTCTCTCTCACACACACTCCCACCTCTCTCACACACTCCCACTCTCTCTCTCACACATTCCCACCTCTCTCTCACACACTCCCACTCTCTCTCTCACACACTCCCACTCTCTCTCTCACACACTCCCACCTCTCTTTCTCACACACTCCCGCCTCTCTCTCACACACACTCCCACCTCTCTCACACACTCCCACTCTCTCTCTCACACATTCCCACCTCTCTCTCACACACTCCCACTCTCTCTCTCACACACTCCCACTCTCTCTCTCACACACTCCCACCTCTCTCATACACACTCCCATCTCTCTCATACACTCCCACCTCTCTCTCACACACACTCCCACCTCTCTCTCACACACACTCCCACCTCTCTCTCTCTCACACTCCCACCTCTCTCATACACTCCCACTCTCTCTCTCACACACTCCCACTCTCTCTCTCACACACTCCCGCCTCTCTCTCACACACACTCCCACCTGTCTCACACACTCCCACTCTCTCTCTCACACCCCTCCCTCTCTCTCACACACTCCCACCTCTCTCATACACACACACTCCCACCTCTCTCTCACACACACTCCCACCTCTCTCACACACTACCACTCTCTCACACACTCCCACCTCTCTCACACACACTCCCACCTCTCTCACACACACTCCCATCTCTCTCTCACACACTCCCATCTCTCTCTCACACACTCCCACCTCTCTCTCACACACACTCCCACCTCTCTCTCACACACACTCCCACCTCTCTCTCTCTCACACTCCCACCTCTCTCATACACTCCCACTCTCTCTCTCACACACTCCCACTCTCTCTCTCACACACTCCCGCCTCTCTCTCACACACACTCCCACCTCTCTCACACACTCCCACTCTCTCTCTCACACACTCCCTCTCTCTCACACACTCCCACCTCTCTCATACACACACACTCCCACCTCTCTCTCACACACACTCCCACCTCTCTCACACACTACCACTCTCTCACACACACTCCCACCTCTCTCACACACTACCACTCTCTCACACACTACCACTCTCTCACACACTCCCACCCTCTCACACACACTCCCACCTCTCTCACACACACTCCCATCTCTCTCTCACACACTCCCATCTCTCTCTCACACACTCCCGCCTCTCTCTCACACACACTCCCACCTCTCTCACACACTCCCACTCTCTCTCTCACACACTCCCACTCTCTCTCTCACACACTCCCACCTCTCTCATACACACACACTCCCACCTCTCTCTCTCTCACACACTCCCCACCTCTCTCTCACCACGCACTCCCACCTCTCTCACACACACTCCCCATCTCTCTCTCACACATTCCCACCTCTCTCATACACACACATTCCCACCTCTCTCTCACACACTCCCACCTCTCTCTCACACACTCCCACCTCTCTCTCTCTCACACACTCCCACCTCTCTCTCACACACACTCCCACCTCCCTCTCTCACACACTCCCACCTCTCTCTCACACACACTCCCAACTCTCTCTCACACACTCCCACCTCTCCCACACACACTCCCACCTCTCTCTCACACACACTCCGACCTCTCTTTCTCACACACACTCCCACCTCTCACACACTCCCCCCTCTCTTCCACACACTCCCACCTCTCACACACTCCCACCTCTCTCACACACTCCCCACTCTCTCTCTCACACACTCCCACCTCTCTCTCTCACACACTCCCACCTCTCACACACTCCCACCTCGCTTTCTCACACACTCCCACCTCTCACACACTCCCACCTCTCTCACACACTCCCACTCTCTCTCTCACACACTCCCACCTCTCTCATACACACACACTCCCACCTCTCTCTCTCTCACACACTCCCACCTCTCTCTCACACGCACTCCCACCTCTCTCACACACACTCCCCTCTCTCTCCCTCTCACACATTCCCACCTCTCTCATACACACACATTCCCACCTCTCTCTCACACATTCCCACCTCTCTCTCACACACTCCCACTCTCTCTGTCTCACACTCCCACCTCTCTCTCACACACACTCCCACCTCTCTCACACACTCCCACTCTCTTTCTCACACACTCCCGCCTCTCTCTCACACACACTCCCACCTCTCTCACACACTCCCACTCTCTCTCTCACACACTCCCACCTCACTTTCTCACACACTCCCGCCTCTCTCTCACACACACTCCCACCTCTCTCACACACTCCCACTCTCTCTCTCACACACTCCCACTCTCTCTCTCACACACTCCCACCTCTCTTTCTCACACACTCCCGCCTCTCTCTCACACACACTCCCACCTCTCTCACACACTCCCACTCTCTCTCTCACACATTCCCACCTCTCTCTCACACACTCCCACTCTCTCTCTCACACACTCCCACCTCTCTCTCACACACACTCCCACTCTCTCTCTCACACACTCCCACTCTCTCTCACACACTCCCACCTCTCTCTCTCACACTCCCACCTCTCTTTCTCACACACTCCAACCTCTCTCTCTCACACACTCCCACCTCTCACACACTCCCACCTCTCTCTCACACACTCCCACCTCTCTCTCACACACTCCCACCTCTCTCTCTCACACACTCCCACCTCTCTCTCACACACACTCCCACCTCTCTCTCACACACTCCCACCTCTCACACACTCCACCTCTCTCACACACTCCCACCTCTCTCTCACACTCCCACCTCTCTCAACACTCCTCCTCTCATCACTCCCTCCTCTCACACACTCCCACCTCTCTCACACACTCCCACCTCTCTCCTCACACACACTCCCACTCTCTCTCTCTCAGCACACTCCCACCTCTCTCATGCACACACACTCCCACTCTCTCTCTCTCTCACACACTCCCACTCTCTCTCCTCTCACACTCCCATCTCTCTCTCTCTCACACATTCCCACCTCTCTCATACACACACATTCCCACCTCTCTCTCACACACTCCCACTCTCTCTCTCACACACTCCCACCTCTCTCTCTCACACACTCCCACCTCTCTGTCACACACACTCCCACCTCTCTCACACACTCCCACTCTCTCACACATTCCCACCTCTCTTTCTCACACACTCCCGCCTCTCTCTCACACACACTCCCACCTCTCTCACACACTCCCACTCTCTCTCTCACACATTCCCACCTCTCTCTCACACACTCCCACTCTCTCTCTCACACACTCCCACTCTCTCTCTCACACACTCCCACCTCTCTTTCTCACACACTCCCGCCTCTCTCTCACACACACTCCCACCTCTCTCACACACTCCCACTCTCTCTCTCACACATTCCACCTCTCTCTCACACACTCCCACTCTCTCTCTCACACACTCCCACTCTCTCTCTCACACACTCCCACCTCTCTCATACACACTCCCATCTCTCTCATACACTCCCACCTCTCTCTCACACACACTCCCACCTCTCTCTCACACACACTCCCACCTCTCTCTCTCACACTCCCACCTCTCTCATACACTCCCACTCTCTCTCTCACACACTCCCACTCTCTCTCTCACACACTCCCGCCTCTCTCTCACACACACTCCCACCTCTCTCACACACTCCCACTCTCTCTCTCACACACTCCCTCTCTCTCACACACTCCCACCTCTCTCACACACTCCCACCTCTCTCATACACACACACTCCCACCTCTCTCTCACACACACTCCCACCTCTCTCACACACTACCACTCTCTCACCTCTCTCACACACACTCCCACCTCTCTCACACACACTCCCATCTCTCTCTCACACACTCCCATCTCTCTCTCACACACTCCCGCCTCTCTCTCACACACACTCCCACCTCTCTCACACACTCCCACTCTCTCTCTCACACACTCCCACTCTCTCTCTCACACACTCCCACCTCTCTCACACACTCCCACTCTCTCTCTCACACACTCCCACCTCTCTCTCTCATACACTCCCACCTCTCACACACTCCCACCTCTCTCACACACTCCCACTCTCTCTCTCACACACTCCCACTCTCTCTCTCACACACACTCCCACCTCTCTCATGCACACACACTCCCACTCTCTCTCTCTCTCACACACTCCCACTCTCTCTCTCTCACACTCCCATCTCTCTCTCTCTCACACATTCCCACCTCTCTCATACACACACATTCCCACCTCTCTCTCACACACTCCCACCTCTCTCTCTCACACACTCCCACCTCTCTCTCTCACACACTCCCACCTCTCTCTCACACACACTCCCCACCTCTCTCACACACTCCCACTCTCTCTCACACATTCCCACCTCTCTTTCTCACACACTCCCGCCTCTCTCTCACACACACTCCCACCTCTCCCACACACTCCCACTCTCTCTCTCACACATTCCCACCTCTCTCTCACACACTCCCACTCTCTCTCTCACACACTCCCACTCTCTCTCTCACACACTCCCACCTCTCTTTCTCACACACTCCCGCCTCTCTCTCACACACACTCCCACCTCTCTCACACACTCCCACTCTCTCTCTCACACATTCCCACCTCTCTCTCACACACTCCCACTCTCTCTCTCACACACTCCCACTCTCTCTCTCACACACTCCCACTCTCTCTCTCACACACTCCACCTCTCTCATACACACTCCCATCTCTCTCATACACTCCCCACCTCTCTCCTCACACACACTCCCACCTCTCTCTCACACACACTCCCACCTCTCTCTCTCTCACACTCCCACCTCTCTCATACACTCCCACTCTCTCTCTCACACACTCCCACTCTCTCTCTCACACACTCCGCCTCTCTCTCACACACACTCCCACCTCTCTCACACACTCCCACTCTCTCTCTCACACACTCCCTCTCTCACACACTCCCACCTCTCTCATACACACACACTCCCACCTCTCTCTCACACACACTCCCACCTCTCTCACACACTACCACTCTCTCACACACTCCCACCTCTCTCACACACACTCCCACCTCTCTCACACACACTCCCATCTCTCTCTCA